>NC_091562.1:7468519-7471019 GCF_042767895.1 Penaeus vannamei
CCTTCTTCGGCATCCCCGTCACCCTCTTCTTCGAGTTCCGAGGTCCTCACGCCTTCTGGAAGTTCGACCTCGAGAAGCCCGAGTACCAGGTAGGAATCTCGTGGTATTCTTGTATTCAGGTATTTAGGTATTTGTTTGTTTATTTGGAAGGGACTGTTGGTACGGTAGAAATGCCTCCGATTGGTGTCCTGCGCATGCGGGGTGAAACAAACAAGATGGCGGCGTCTCCATCTCAATTAGATTAGGTTAGGTTAGGGTAGGGTAGGTTAGCTTATAGTACATTGGGTTAGATTAGGTTACGGTAGGGTAGGTTAAGTAAATTAGATTAAGTTAGATTAGGTTAGGTTAGGTTAGATTAGGTTGAGTTCGCACTTATTACCCTGAAATGATGTTTATATGCGCATGCACATGTGTGCCGTACGCCTAACCGCGAGAAATCAGCTTATTTATTTATATATTGATTTGTTCTTTTCTCCTTTCATAATTTCATATATTTATTTATCTATATATTTATGTATTTATTTAATGATTTATCCATTTACTTAATTACCTGTTTATTCATTTATTTGTCTATCTATCCATTTATCCATGTTTCGGTGACTGGAATGTGTCATTGATGTCATGTGATATGGAACTGCACAATGTATTCCACTAGTGTATTATAGCCTTGCTGTATTTAGGTAACGCAATATATCTTATCTTCGTGTCTTCTTCCAGTGCGTACCCTGATATGCTAATATTCTGGCAGTACAATATAGCATATCTTAATATATTCTTCCAATGTGTACCCTGACGTACCAAGTAACTGATGGGACCTTTCTACATACACACACTTCTGCTGAACACATACCACCCAACACACGCGTCCTAACACCCTCTCTTAATACTCCCCCACCCTTCTTATACCCCCAAAAACTACACTTATTTTCAGCGTCTCCTCGGAACGTGGGTAGTGGCCATGGTGAGCCTCGTCTTGGGAAGAAAGTTCTTTTCGTGGCGACTTCGATCCCTTTTCCTCCTGCTGGTGCTCATCGACGCCCTCTTCTTCGTCTACTGGTTCACGGTGGCGCACGTCGGCATCAACGATGAGTGTCTGTGGGGGGTGAGTCAGGCTGTAGGTGTCTCTAAGGGGTGAGTCAATGTTGAAGGAGTCTCTAAGGGGTGAGTCAGGTTGTTGGTGGCTGTGGGGAGTGAGTTAGGCCACAGGAGTTTTTGAGTTGTAGTTGGTAGGAAGGTTTATTTGAGTAATTTATCTTATTGATTGATTCATTCGTCTGTTAAGCTATTTAGTCATTCCTTTACTTTTTTCTTATTTTCAACTTTTTACTCTTTCTCCCTCCTTTCAACCCTCTCTCTCATCCAATTCTCCTACCTTCCACCCTCCTTCCCTCCCTCTCCCTCCTTCCTCTTCTCTCCCTCCCTCTCCTAACCTTCCCTCCCTCCCACCAGGTCTCCCCGTGGCTCCAGCGCATGGCCAACTCCCTCCTGATGCGGCAGGACAAGGTGGTGGAGCAGCCCATCCAGCTGGACGGCCTCTCGCAGCGCCTCGTGCAGGAGTCCCGCAAGTTCTTGGAGGAGCACGCGAACGACGAGCAGCCCTTCTTCCTCTTCCACTCGTTCGGACACGCCCACACGCCCATGTACTCTGCGCCTCACATGAAGGGCGTGAGCAAGCACGGGGAGTATGTTGATTCTCAGATTAAGATTTGATTAAGATAGAAGTTGAAATAGGAATATATACACACACACTCATATATATGTATATACATATGTATATATATATATATATATATATATATATATATATATATATATATATATATATATATGCTAATAGTTATATATAATATATACTATAATGCATATATAAAATCGATTATAAACTATATATCAAAATAAAATAAATAGTCAGACCGATATCAGTTTTCAGCAAGTCCTCCTCCCGCAGGTACGGAGACAACGTGGAGGAGATGGACGAGGGCGTGGGCGCTCTGATGGCCGCCCTCAAGGAGCTGGGCCTCGAGGACAACACCATCGTGTATTTCACTTCGGATCAGGGCGCCCATCTCGAGGCCTTGGATCTCGAGGGGCGGCGAATCGGGGGCTACAATGGGCGGTTTAAGGGTGGGTAATGGTGGTTGGTGTTCGTCGTGGGCGGTTTAGATAACGGTATGTGTTGTTTAAGGTGGGCGGTTTAAGGGTATACGATGGTGTTTGGTGTTCATAATGGGTGGCAAAGGGGTAGATGGTGTAGATAATGGTGTTTTAGTGTTTATGATATTGTTTATGATGGATAGTTTGAGGGTTGGTAATGGTGGTTTGTGTTGATGGTGATTTCATAATGGTTAGTTTAAATTTGTGTCTTGGTGTTCAATGTTGCTCATGTTTATTGATGATCTTGTGTGTGTGTGAGCGCGTTTTTTTTTTTTTTTTTTTTTTAAGGTGTATTTGCATCTGCCGTTTTAATTCAGGGTAAACAGTGATGGTTACAAAGGATCTT
>NC_091562.1:7478519-7480777 GCF_042767895.1 Penaeus vannamei
GGCGCCCGCCATGAACCCGCGCCCCGTGACGTCAGAGGGACGGGCACGCGCGCCGGGCCGACTGGTCAGAGGCTGAGTGCGAGGGCGGGATTCAGTGGACCTTTTGCCCTCCACGGGAGAGGACGCGCAGGCCAGCGTTCACGCCAGTCACACGACCCCCGCCGTCTGCCATGCCTTACTAGGTGGGACGAGAAAGGACTTCGTTTTCAGAGTGAATTCCATGGAGTTAGCTAGGCTGGTCTCCCGTGACCTTCGCCGTTTATCATAATTCCATGTTTATCGCAACCGAATTTAAATGTTTATATTTTCGTTAGATTGAAGGTAATTGACGTTCGATTTCCTTCCCCTCCCCAGCATGAGCCTCGAGCCGAAGGACCGAAGCGCAGCCGTGGTTTCCTCGACGTCGGACTGAGGCAGACGAGGAGACCGACAAGCCAGACAAGATGTTGTACAACTGATGACATATCTGCTTCTCCAGAAAAAGAGGAACTTCCACTCGGGCAGCATATGTTCGCGCAGTTCTTACACGCGGCAAATGCAGCTGCGATCTATTCTGGGATTAAAGGCCTCCTCGACGTGAGCGCGTGAAGGGCGAGACAGGTGTCGCGGGCGCCCGTGTGTGTGGCAGGACCGACGCCAGCTCATGCCATGACAGGGGACTCTCGTGAGGAGCCGTGAAGTGACAGGGGAGCTGGGCCTCGGCCGCGTCGGAAAACCGCGATTGTGATGATGTATGTGATGTGACTCCAAAAGATTTGTTAACAAATGAGCTCCCGAGATTGCGGGAGATGTGAGTTATGCCATCAGATAAAGCTCCCTGACGTTATCTGCTTTGCTTTGAACCCGTCTGGAAAGCAGGACTTGCTTTGAGCAGGCAAGGGCCGAGAAGTGAACTGTGCTTGTCTTATTCCGATCCAAAGAAAGATTGCACACGTCCGAAAAAAAAGAATCGCAGCTGTTATCTTAACGATCTGTCTCATTCTGATATTTTTGGAGATAATTATGAAGTTACGATGACCCTATCAAAGTCTCGGGAAGAAGTTGTCTAAACCAGAAACGGTATCAAGAGAGTAATCTAAGCGGGACAGTGGTCAGTGTTCCAGCGAAGTTAGTGAGATCATTAGTAATTTGCATGCGTAATAAAAACTCGCCAGTTAACAAGATGAGTGAAACTTTCATCAGCACGCTGTGTGGAACATTCTTATCGGAAGGTAAAATCTGTTCCTGTTTGTAATTTATTCTGCGCCTCGGTTGTCTTTTGAAAGTAGTTACAGGCGACTTGGGATTTCTGGAGCGAAAGGAACGGAGGTGATTTCAACGTGGGCGTAAGTAGTGATCTGTGCCACATTCAGAGGACCGTTTTCTGCGAAAATATGATTGACAAAGATAAAGAGATGGAGGGCTTGGCGGCCAGTCAGGCGACAAAGATATCCATGTGCACCGACAACAACCACAACAACAACAATAGCAACAGCAGCAGCAGCAGCAGTCGCAGCCAGAGGAAGTCCTCCTCCCGGATCGCGGAGAAGTACGGGCTGCGGCCACGCACCGTCGTACGCAGGCTGCAGCTGGAGAAGGGTCGCGACGACCTCCCCGGCGCGAGCAGCAAGACGCCCCGCATCCGGCCGCCGCCGCTGTCCAAGTACCGGCGCAAGACGGCGAACGCCCGCGAGCGCCACCGCATGAAGGAGATCAACGACGCCTTCGAGACGCTCCGGCGCGTGCTGCCCGACATCTGCAGCCGCCGCGCCGCCGCCGCCATGACCAAGATCACCACGCTCAAACTCGCCGTCAACTACATCCGCGCCCTGTCGCACATCCTGCAGGACGGCCACCCGGGCGACATCTCCTTCTTCGACGGCCTCGGGATCGACGACCTCTCCATCGAGGCGTCCGCGCCGCTGGCCTCGCGCGGCCCCGTCCTGCAGTGTCCGGGCCGCGGCGCCTTCCAGCAGGCCTTCCCGACGCCCTCCGCGGCCCTCCCCTCCTGCTCCGCCTCCGCCGCGGGTCGAGGCTCGTCGGGCAGCAGCAGCGACCTCAGCGACCTCCTCTCCGACGACTCCTGCGTCTTCGAAGACAACCTCGACGCCTTCGACGACATCCCCGCCCTCCCGGAGGCCGACCCCTTCGCCCTGCTCCTGAACCCCGAGGAGGAGGCCCTCGCGCTCACGAGCTAGGGACGCGATCGGGCAGGAAACGCTCGTCCATTCCGGGAAGTGGAATGTGGCGTTCGCCGCGCGTAGAGTTTGTCTTCCTCT
>NC_091562.1:7481277-7483777 GCF_042767895.1 Penaeus vannamei
GCGACCTAAAACTAATTAGCAATCAGCGGGTGAGGGTCTCGCCGTCGCCTCAATAGAGTCTTCTCCTCCTCCGGTCGCAAGCTCGGATCTCCGCGGATGGCTTGCTGTTTGTTTTGGCCGCAAGCCGAGTCTTGGCCGTAATGCTGATCCACGGCGGCCTCGATTTTGGGCGGCTCGGGTCGTCTCTCTCCGCGGGCGTGCGTCTGACGGAGGCTCGGGCGCACACGTATGCCCACGGTCAAGGGTATGGGTACACGCGCACATACGTATGGAGGATGTGTGTGTGTATGTGCGTGTTTGTGTGTGTGTGTGTGTGTGTGTGTGTTTGTGTGTGTGTGTGTGTGTGTGTTTGTGTGTGTTTGTGTGTGTTTGTGTGTGTGTGTGTGTGTATGTGTGTGTGTTTGTGTGTGTGTGTGTGTGTGTGTGTGTGTGTGTGTGTGTGTGTGTGTATGTGTGTGTGTGTGTGTGTGTGTGTGTGTGTGTGTCTGTCTATACTCACGATTAGATTACTGCAAAACTTTCTAAAAAGATGATAGATCTTTTTATAATCTTTTCTCAGACGAATCGAAAGCCAACTAAAGAAACACACAAGAACACAAGAGAGAGAGAGAGAGAGAGAGAGAGAGAGAGAGAGAGAGAGAGAGAGAGAGAGAGAGAGAGAGAGAGAGAGAGAGAGAGAGAGAGATTGATGAGAGAGAGAGAGAGAGAGAGAAAAGATAGATTATATATATATATATATATATATGTATATATATATAGAGAGAGAGAGAGAAGATAGATAGATAGATAGAGAGAGAAAAAAAAGACAGATAGATAGATAGATAGGTAGATAGAGAGAGAGAGAAAGTGAAAGACCGAGATTCAAAAAAAAAAAAGAAAAAAAAAAAGAAAAAAGACCTAGAGAAAGAGAGAAAAAATATATGAGGGTCGCGAGAAAGCCCGAGAGCCGGTATGAGGCCCGGCAGTCCGCCTCACAACCCGGGACATTAATGGTGATGGACGGCCTCACAGCTGCCACAATCGGGGAATCTCACGGCCTTGTAGACACCTCATTAACCTCAGCGGGAGAGAGGAGGCCGAGGTACTGACTTTTTATCGTGTATTAGATTTTTGGGTTTATTTTTGTTTATTTATTATTATTATTATTTTTTTAGTGTGTTGTTATTTTTTTTCTCTCTCTCTTCTGTGCTTGGTTTCGGTTGTTTGTTATATGGGAGAGGCATTATTGTGTTTTTTTTCTAGGAGGGGGAAAGGAAGAGAGAGAGAGAGAGAGAGAGAGAGAGAGAGAGAGAGAGAGAGAGAGAGAGAGAGAGAGAGAGAGAGAGAGAGAGAGAGAGAGAGAGAGAGAGATAGAGAGAGAGAGAGAGAGATAGAGAGAGAGAGAGAGAGAGAGAGAGAGAGAGAGAGAGAGAGAGAGAGAGAGAGAGAGAGAGAGAGAGAGAGAGAGAGAGAGAGAGAGAGAGAGAAAAGCAAGGGAAAATACAAAAATATATGCAAACATGTGAATAGATGTACATACATATACATCATATACACACACAATCCAACATATCTATTAAATTACTGTATGCTTTAACATATACACATTTCCATGCCCACACAGACAGTGAGTGAGTGAGAGAGAGAGAGTGAGAGAGAGAGAGAGAGAGAGAGAGAGAGAGAGAGAGAGAGAGAGGGAAAGAGAGAGAGAGTGAGATACAGAGAGAGAGAGAGAGAGAGAGAGAGAGAAATAGAGAGAAATACAAAAATATATGCAGAGAGAGAGTGAGATAGATGTACATACATATACATCATATACACACACAAGAGAGAGATATTATTAAATGTACTGAGAGAGAGATATACATATTCCATGCCCAAGAGAGAGAGAGAGAGAGAGAGAGAGAGAGAGAGAGAGAGAGAGAGAGAGAGAGAGAGAGAGAGAGAGAGAGAGAGAGAGAGAGAGAGAGAGAGAGAGAGAGAGAGAGAGAGAGAGAGAGAGAGAATACAAATATAAATGCAATCATGTGAATAGATGTACATACACATACATCATGTACACACACATTCCAACATATCTATTCAACTACTGTATGCTTTAACATGTACACATTCCTCTGCCCACACAGACAGTCAGTGAGTGAGAGAGAGAGTGAGAAAAAGAGAGAGAGAGAAAAAAAAAGAGAGAGAGAGAAAAAAAAAGAGAGAGAGTAAGAAAAAGAGAGAGAGAGTGAGAAAAAGAGAGAGATTGAGAAAAAAGAGAGTGAGAAAAAGAGAGAGAGTGAGAAAAAGAGATAGAGATAGATAGATAGAGAGAGAGAGAATGCAAGGGAATATACGAAAATGTATGCAATCATGCAAATAGATGTAATGACACATACTTCAACACACACACATACCCACATATCTTTTCAACTACTGCTTGCTTTGACACATGCACACTTCCCTACCTACCTACACACACACATACACACATATCTCTCGAACACAAACCCCCAGGGGATATTATCATCGAATCTTC
>NC_091562.1:7488777-7491277 GCF_042767895.1 Penaeus vannamei
GTGTGAAGGACTTTCTATATAGGACTTTGCTGACTTTACCTCGTGATATAAAGTGGTTAATGTGAAGTCCTTGGGTCCGTGGTCCGTCCTCACCTCTGCCGCTGCACGCAAATGGTCCTTCTGTGTCAGTGGGAGGTGGGGGTCAGAGGTCACGAGGGGTGGGGGGCGAGAAAAGGAGGAAGGGGAGAGAATTGAGGGAGTGAGGAATTGAGGGAAGATTGAGAGAGAAGTGAGCAGAGATGAGGGGAGGGGGATAGAAGGTATGCAAAGGGGAGGAGGAGAAGGAGAGGGAAGGAGAAGGAGAGGGGAAGTAAATGGGGAGGGGAGGAGGAGAAGGAGAGGGGAAAGGAATAAGAGAGAAGGGGTGAGGGAGAAGAAGGGGAAGGGAGATAAATGGGGGGGAGGGGGGTCATAGAAAAAGGAGGGGGAGGAGGAGAAGGGAGATAAAGGAGGTGGGAAGAGTGGAGAATGAAGAGGTGGTGGGAGGAAGGGAAGGTAATGAAAGGTGGAAAGAGAGAGAGAGGAAAGAGGGGGTGAGAAATGAGAAGAGAAAGGAAAGGGAAGATGAAACAAAGGAGAGGAGAAGGAAGGGAGAAGGAAAGATAGGATACACGAAAAATAAGAAGCAAAGAAGGGGGAAAGAAGAAGAGGGAAAGGAAAGGAGAGTGAGAAAGGGGAGAGGAGAAGGAAGGTGAAAAGAGATAATTTGAGGAAAGAAGGAGGAGAGGAGGAAAGGAGAAAAAATAAATAAAGGAATGAACAGAAAAATAGAGAACAAGATATTGAAAGAGAGGAAGATAGTGAGGGAAAGGAAGAGGGGGAGAATAAGAGAGAGAGGAGGAGGAGCGAAGGTCAGGAGACAAAAAAAAAAAAAAAAAGACGAAATGATTGATGTGGGAGGCGATGGTGCGGAGGGGGGGGGGATGAGTGAGCGATTGCGAGGAACAGGAAATAGGGAAGAAACTGTGATGAAATAGCGATAAAAGGAGAGGCTGATGGAGAAAGGTTGAAAGAAATATCAAATTCTATTCCTTTGCTTGTAATTAGATTAATCATTATTGCTGTTGTTATT
The DNA here is from genome assembly GCF_042767895.1 of Penaeus vannamei. Classification (NCBI taxonomy): domain Eukaryota; kingdom Metazoa; phylum Arthropoda; class Malacostraca; order Decapoda; family Penaeidae; genus Penaeus; species Penaeus vannamei. The sequence continues at coordinate 7,489,850 of NC_091562.1, forward strand.
GTTATTATTTTCATCGTCATCAGTACCATCGTTCCATTGCAATTGCTTTTTGTTATCATTATCACCATCATTCTTTCTACCGCTACTGCTATTGCTGCTACTACTATTATTGCTACTACAACAAAACCGACAGCTACAGCAACTACTATTACCAATACTGTCATCATTGTTGCCATCATTACAACCATATTTTTTACCACAATCTCACTACAAATATCATAATTACCACAACAAATATCATAAAAAAACAAAAACAAAAACTAGAATAAACATAACCAACCCCTTGGCTCCATCACAAAGGACTCATGGACGGTGTTGCTGCAGACGATAATAAATTGCTGTCTTTCCCAAAAGGTAATGAAAAGATGATTTATTTGATTGAGTTAAGATAGACTTATAAGCGCCATTACTTTGGGCGCGAGAGAGAAAAAAACAACTAAGAGGTTTCGATGAGCGAGGGAGGGAGTCTCCGTTGTTATACGGAAGAGGAAAACACACACGAGCAGATAGATAGAGAGATGCATAGATAGATAGATACTTAGATAGATGGATAGGTAAATGGATGGATGGATGGATCCATAGATAAGTAGATGAATTAATGGAAAGATTGCTATATGTATATGTGTACATACATACATACATACATACATACACACACACACACACACACACACACACACACACACACACACACATATATATATATATATATATATATATATATATATATATATATATATATATATATATTATATATATATAAATATATATATATATACATATATATATTATATAAATATATTTTATATATTTATATATATATAAATATATAAATATATACACACACATACATACATACATACATACACACACACACACAAACACACACACACACACACACACACACACACACACACACACACACACACACATATATATATATATATATATATATATATATATAGAGAGAGAGAGAGAGAGAGAGAGAGAGAGAGAGGAAGAGAGAGAGAGAAGAGAGAGAGAGGGAGGGAGAGAGAGAAGAGAGAGAGAGAGAGAGAGAGAGAGAGAGAGAGAGAGAGAGAGAGAGAGAGAGAGAGAGAGAGAGAGAGAGAGAGAGAGAGAGAGAGAGAGAGAGAGAGAGAGAAATCGACTGCCAGGTCATCTAATAAAAATAAACAAGGACAGACAGAATAAAAAAGTAAATAGACACCCGTACACAAAATAAACTGATACACAAATACACAAAATTCTATTCCCATAAACAAAGAGAAAGAACAAACATAGATTACAAAGAATGCGAAAGCCAATGAAAACAAAAAAAAGAGAGAAAGAGACGAAGAGAGAAAACAGACGAAGACCCAAGAATTCGCCCAGTAGCACGTCGTCGTGGAGAATATATTGTTAACACAGCCTTTAGAAAAATAATGA
>NC_091562.1:7496277-7506277 GCF_042767895.1 Penaeus vannamei
CTCTCTTCCTCCCCCCTCTCTGTCTCTCTCTCTCTCCCTCCTCTCTCTCCCCTTCCCTCCGTGATTCCCGCTCCTCTCTCTCTCTCTCGCCGTTTTTATCGATATATGCAGCTCCCCCTTTCTCAATTCTTTCTTCAACCAAGACAGCGGAAAAGGACATGATAGACAAGGTGAAGCAGTGAGGTCAGATCTGTTAGAAAAGGTCAAAGGTCATGACGAGTATTGGATGTTTCAAAAGATACCACAGGAAGCCATAGGATACCAGAGGATGTCATATGACTTCGGAAAAGGTATAAATAAATGTTATGCCATGTAAAAGATGTCAAGGATTTTGACAGGTTATGGGATGCCAGAATTGAAGAAAAGGTCAAGGAAGGTTATAGAAGATCAAGGAGGACGAAAGAAGAGTCAAAGAAGGTCAAAGAATCCCATGCCAAAAGATACCACATCCTGTCAATCGATGTCACTAGAGATAAAAAAAAGGTCAGAAGCCGTCATGACGAGCAGATGACGTCAGGGAGGTCACAGAAGGTCACGCCGACCCGACGACCAGGTGAGCAGCAGAGGCTAATGAGCAGGTGCGTCTCGAAGCCTCCCTCGCGAAGCCTCAGCATAGTTGGGATGTTTTGTCATTAATTATGTATTGAAATGGGATTCTGACAGACGACACGACGCCCGCACATGCTAGAAATTACCGCCACGATGCGCCCGCCTTCGCCCGCCCTCGCGTGGCTGCGGGCGTGAGGTGCGGGCGTGGGGTGTTCATGAATGCAAGGCTTGTTTGTAGTTATTCCTTCCTTGGGGTTTCTGGTGGTTGGTGGGGGAGGGGGGAGGGGGGGAGGTCTGTGTTTACGGAAGGGAATTTTGATTTTTTCACATTTTTTTCTTTCTTTTTGGCTTTCACATATTCTGTATCTTAGATGTATGTATTTCTTTCAAATCATATCATATATTTTTTTTTATTTCTACATTATCTTTCCGAAAACGTAGCATTAAGATTTTTTTTCAGTATTCTCTATACATTACTTCCCTTCTGTTCACATAAATAATTTTTCAAAGTGTACAAGTACAAGTGATAATATGAATAGTAAAGATGAATAATGAATAGTGATAGAAGAAAACAACAGCAAAACCTATTAATATGCATATCACGTGATTAAGAAAAAACAACGGGAAGTCCCTACCCCTCTTCCCCTCCCCTCCCCCACCCCTTCCCCTTCCCCCTACCGCCTCCCCCATTCCACCCCACTCCTCTCCCCCCACCCCACCCCTTCCCCTTCCCCCTACCGCCTCCCCCATTCCACCCCATACCCTCTCCTCCCCCACTCAAACCTTCCCTTCCCCCGTCTGCCTCCCCATTCCACCCCATTCCCCTCCCCTCCCCCATCCCACCCATTACCCTTTCTTCCCCATTCCCCCCCCTCCCCCCTCCTCTCATTTGACGCCCCCGGTCTCAAAAAAAGAGTCTTAATTCGTTATCATTCTTATCACACGGGGGTCGTTATCAGCCTGATCTCCTCTCATTAGGCAGGGCGGTGAGAACAGGCTGAGGGACCCCGGCTGTGTGACCTTTGGGGTGGGTGGAGGGGGGTGGGGGGGTATTCTGGTTGGGCATATTTGGATATGAATTTTCTGGGAAGTAATTTGATGTTTTTATTTGTGTTTTTCCATTTTCTTTTTTTTTTTCTTTTTTATGTTGTTTGGGTATGTTTCTGTGTGAATTTTCTAGGATTGTTTTGATGTATTTATTTGTGTTTTTCTATTTTCTTTTTCTTTTTTTTATGCCGGTTGGATATATCTGGGTATGAAATTTGTTGAAGTATTTTGATGAATCTATTTGTTTTCTATTTCATTTTTTTCTTCTGTGAAATAGATTTTCTTTCATCGTGATGGTATCTGTAGACAGACACAGATGAAAAACAATGGAATAAAATAAATAATAAAACACAGAACAGAGAGATTAAGGATCAGATAGATAAAACAAAGAAGACAGGCAGACGGAAAAATAGAAAGACAGAGAGAAGAACAGGGAGATAGACAGATAAGCTAGCAGAGAGACAGAGAGAAGGACGGGGAGACAGAGAGACAGAATAAGAGAAAAACAAACACACAGGCAGACAGAAAAACAGGCAGACAGAAAAACAGGCAGAGAGAAGAACAGGGAGGCAGGCAGATAGTCAGAAAGAAAGACAGAGAGATTGAAGGAGACAGATAGATAAGAAAAAAAAGACAACCAGACAGGCAGACGGAAAAATAGAAAGACAGAGAGAAGAACAGGGAGATAGACAGATAAGCAAGCAGAGAGACAGAGAGAAGGACAGCGAGACAGATAGACAGAGAGAAGGACAGCGAGACAGATAGACAGAGAGAAGGACAGCGAGACAGATAGACAGAGAGAAGGACAGCGAGACAGAGAGACAGAGAGAAGGACAGCGAGACAGATAGACAGAGAGAAGGACAGCGAGGCAGAGAGGACAGCGAGACAGAGAGACAGAGAGAAGGACAGCGAGACAGCGAGACAGAGAGAAGGACAGATAGACAGAGAGAAGGACAGCGAGACAGACAGACAGGAAAGAAGAGAGACAGAGAGACAGAGAGAAGGACAGCGAGATAGACAGACAGGATAAAAGAGAGACAAACAGACGCACAAACCCGTCGAATCGTCGTTATTTCTCCGCAGAGTCGGCCGCCCGCGCTTAGCATTCCGCGTCGCTCGGCCGCCCATCGCTCTCCGTCGGGCGGCGATGAGCGCTGGGGCCTCGGCGGGCGCTCCTCGGGCGAAGCGGCAGCTAAGTTTACTCACTCTCCTCTTTCTCTTCCTCATTCTCCTCCTCCTCTCCCACTTCCTCACTATTCTCTCCTCCTCCTCTTCCTCTTCCTCATTCTCCTCCCCCTCTCCCACGTACTCACTATTCTCTCCTCCTCCTCTTCCTCATTCTCCTCCTCCTCTCCCACTCCCTCACTATTCCTCTTTCTCTTCCTCTTCCTCCTCCTCCTCTCCCACTTCCTCACTATTCTCTCCTCCTCCTCTTCCTCTTCCTCATTCTTCTCCTCCTCTCCCACTTACTCACTATTCTCTCCTCCTCCTCTTCCTCATTCTCCTCCTCCTCTCCCACTTCCTCCCTTCTCTCTTCTCCTCCTCCTTCCTCATTCTCCTCCTCCTCTCCCACTTTCTCACCTTCTCTCCTCCTCTTCCTCTTCCTTATTCTCCTCCTCCTCTCCCACTTCCTCAATATTCTCTCCTCCTCCTCTCCAACCTCCTTACTCTCCTCTTCTTCTTCCTGGCTCTCTTCTTCCTCTTCCTCACTCTCCTCCTCCTCTTCCTCATTCCTCCTCCCTCCTCTTCCTTTTCCTCTTCCTCCTTCCTCTCCCTGGCTCTCCTTTTCCACTCCTCCTCCTCTTCCTCTTTCTTCCTTTTCTTCCCTCCTTGTGTCCACTCTTCACCACTTTCCTTTTCCCTTTATCTTTCCACCATCTTTTCCCTCTTCTGTCTTTTTTTCTTCTCCTTTTCGTTATATTCGTTTCTTCTTCTTGCTCCTCCTCCCTCTTCCATAACTCTTCAGACCCCTCTTTTCTTTCATCTACGTCTATCCTTTTTATCCTTTGTTTCATTTGTATTCTTCTGAGGAGAGAGAGAGAGAGAGAGAGAGAGAGAGAGAGAGAGAGAGAGAGAGAGAGAGAGAGAGAGAGAGAGAGAGAGAGAGAGAGAGAGAGAGAGAGCGAGAGAGAGAGAACGAGAGAGCGAGCGAGCGAGAGAGAGAGAGAGAGAGAGAGTGAGCGAGAGAGAGCGAGAGAAAGAGAGAGAGAGAGAGAGAGAGAGAGAGAGAGAGAGAGAGAGAGAGAGAGAGAGAGAGAGAGAGAGAGAGAGAGCAGAGAGAGAGAGAGAGAGAGCGAGAGAGAGAGAGAGAGAGAGAGAGAGAGAGAGAGAGAGAGAGAGAGAGAGAGAGAGAGAGAGAGAGAGAGAGAGAGAGAGAGAGAGAGAGCCGAAGCGATGATGATTGGCAGCGTGATTATCGAATCCGCAGACGAGGCCCACAGACGATAACCGAAGGAAAACAAAGGAGAGAAGATAATTGAAAAACGTCTCAAGACTCAACATTATCGATTCGACCACAGTCTGCGCCGCAACAAGGTGGATGAGGGACAGGGCAGGGGCATGCAGGGGAGTAAGGGGCAAGCAGAGTTTAGGGGCAGGGGCATGCAGGGGAGTGAGGGGCAAGCAGAGTTTCGGGGCATGCAGAGGGACAGGGGCAGGGGCATGCAGGGGAGTAAGGGGCAAGCAGAGTTTAGGGGCAGGGGCTGGCAGGGGAGTGAGGGGCAAGCAGAGTTTAGGGGCAGGGGCATGCAGGGAGTAAGGGGCAAGCAGAGTTCGGGGCATGAGGGACAGGGGCAGGGGCGGGAAGGGGAGTAAGGGGCAGGCAGAGTTTAGGGGCGGGGGCGGGAGGGGGAGTGGGGGGCAAGCAGAGTTTAGGGGCAGGGGCATGCAGGGGAGTAAGGGGCAAGCAGAGTTTAGGGGCAGGGGAGTAAGGGGCAAGCAGAGTTTAGGGGCAGGGGCATGCAGGGGAGTAGGGGCAGGGGCATGCAGGGAGTAAGGGGCAGGGGCATGCAGGGGAGTAAGGGGCAAGCAGAGTTTAAGGGCAGGGGCATGCAGGGGAGTAAGGGGCAAGCAGAGTTTAGGGGCAGGGGCATGCAGGGGAGTAAGGGGCAAGCAGAGTTTAGGGGCAGGGGCATGCAGGGGAGTAAGGGGCAAGCAGAGTTTAGGGGCATGCAGGGGAGTAAGGGGCAAGCAGAGTTTAGGGCAGGGGCATGCAGGGGAGTAAGGGGCAAGCAGAGTTTAGGGGCAGGGGCATGCAGGGGAGAAAGGGGCAAGCAGAGTTTCGGGGCATGCAGAGGGACAAGGGCAGGGGCATGTAGGGGAGTAAGGGGCAAGCAGAGTTTCGGGGCATGCAGAGGGACAAGGGCAGGGGCATGCGGGGGAGTAAGGGGCAAGCAGAGTTTCGGGGCATGCAGAGGGACATGCAGGGCAGGGGCAAGCAGAGTTTAGGGGCAGGGGAGAAAGGGGCAAGCAGAGGGACAGGGGCAGGGGCATGCAGGGGAGTAAGGGGCAAGCAGAGTTTCGGGGCATGCAGAGGGACAAGGGCAGGGGCATGCAGGGGAGTAAGGGGCAAGCAGAGTTTAGGTAGGGGAGTAAGGGGCAAGCAGAGTTTAGGGGCAGGGGCATGCAGGGGAGTAAGGGGCAAGCAGAGTTTAGGGCAGGGGAGCAAGGGGCAAGCAGAGTTTAGGGGCAGGGCATGCAGGGGGAGTAAGGGGCAAGCAGAGTTTAGGGGCAGGGGCATGCAGGGGAGTAAGGGCAAGCAGAGTTTAGGGGCAGGGGCATGCAGAGGAGTAAGGGGCAAGCAGAGTAGGGGCAGGGGCATGCAGGGGAGTAAGGGGCAAGCAGAGGGTTTAGGGGCAGGGGCATGCAGGGGAGTAAGGGGCAAGCAGAGTTTAGGGGCAGGGGCATGCAGGGGAGTAAGGGGCAAGCAGAGTTTAGGGGCAGGGGCATGCAGGGGAGTAAGGGGCAAGCTGAGTTTAGGGGCAGGGGAGTAAGGGGCAAGCAGAGTTTAGGGGCAGGGGGCAAGGAGAAGGGATGTTCCATCGACCGGGTGCAAGGGGCAAACAGGCAAGGGGCAAGTAGCGGGACGAACTCTATGGCAGGGGCACTGGGCAATTAGGGATCACTGACAGGGTCAGGAAGGGGCCTTTGGCATGGGGAAATGGGTAGGGAGGGGCAGGGGACAGGGAGCAAAGGGTTAATAGAGGCCACTGACAAAGCGCAAGCAGTCGCGAGGGATCACAAGCAGGGCGCAGGAGGCCAGCAGGGACCACTGGCAGGGGCAAGTAGGAGCCACTGACAAGGAACAAGGGGAAGCAGCATCCAGTGGCCAATGGCAAGAAGCAGAGACAAGCGAGTGAAGGGCAAGAGACTTTGCGAATGTCAAGCAGCAAGACCTAAGGTAAATAAGCGTTAAGCAGAGGACAAAGTGTTGGGGCAAGAGGCAAGGGCAGCGGTAGGCAAGAAGGCACGTGACAAGGGTATGTTGGAAGGGCATGTGAGTTGGGGGAGAGGATCCTCTGGAGGCCCAGGGCAAGGACACTGAGAAGGGAGAGAACATAGGATTACCAAGTTATATGAGACGAATATTACTGTCTGGAGACTTTGTTGAGATTTGAAGGGTGAATATTAGGATTATACCATATAATTAAGATGACAATTTGAAGGTTAAATATTAGAATTATAATGTATAATTAAGATGACAACCAGGATGATATCGAAACTGTTGTCTCCACTTTCAGCAAATCTCATTTGTGCATTATGGGTTTTTCTACCACAATATCAACACGACAGAGTGTTTTGCCTTTCAGAATGGATAAAGATGATGAGGAAGAAAGTGATGATGGTGATGATGGTAGTAAAGACCTTTGTGGTGATGACAGAGGCTAAGGAAGAGATGGGAAAGGGTATTAGGCAAATATAAGGCTTAGGAAGTATAATGTTGACACAAGGGAGGTGTAGGGTTTATGAGGACCAGGCAAACACAGCGATGAACATATGGCAGGAGGCTGTGTGATGATGGTGAGGATAACGATGAAAATTATGATAATGATGATGATGATGGTACTGATGATATGATGATGAAAACGATGATGATGATGAGTTTGATTTTGATTATGATGATGAAAATGATGATGGTGAGTTGATGATGATTATGGTGGTAGTAATAGTGATAATGATAATGGTGATAATGAAGGTAATGACGACGACCATAATGATGATGGAAGAGGTAGTGAAGGAGAAGGGAAGGAAAAAAAGAAGGAAAAAGAAGAGAAAAAGAAAGAAGAAAAGAAAAAAGAGGAAAAATTAGAAAAATAAGACGTGGAAAAAGAAGATGAGGGAGAAAAGAGAAAGGCGAAGAACAGAGATCAAGATATTCGACTGTGATTCGTCATAAATATTTAGCAAATGAGCCGGCTGGACTACTCCCTCCCCCCCCCCCCTCTCTCTTCTCTCCCTCCACTCTACCTTCTCCTCCTTCTCCCTCTCTGTCCTTTCTACCTCACATTCTACTTCCTCCTACTTCCTTTCTTTCCCTTCCTCCTCTTCTACTTTTATTCCCTCTCTCCCTCTCCCTCTTCCTTCTCCCCTTTCTCCCTCTCCCTCCTCTCCTCTCTCTCTCTACCCCCTCACCCTTTCCTTATCCAGTTCCCCTCTATTTCTGTTTCTGTTTCTCTTCTCTCCCTCACCCTACCATGTTCCTCTCCTCTCTAGCCCTCCCTCTCCTTCCCCTCCCCCTACCCCCCCCTCGTCGTCGCTACACAACCATGCTTAAATCTTCCCCCCCCCCCCACCCCGCCCGACTTCCCCATGCCCCTCGGGAATCGACCGAAGGAGCCCCGAAGCCCAGATCCTGCAGAGCCCGAGGGGAGAGGGGAAGGGGGGGGGGAGGGGGGGCCGGATCCACGCGGTAATCACTTTAATTTCAATGTCCAGCGGAGGGGGGGGGGGTGGAGGGGGGTGGAGGGGTGCGGCGACGTGGCTTTGTAATCATTGCGGGAAAGGGTTGTGGTGGGCGTGTAAGCGCATCACGCATGTACATTTAGATGTACATTTGTATACATGTGTACATACATACTTACATATGTATCTATAACTATCTCTCTCTCTCTCTCTCTCTCTCTCTCTCTCTCTCTCTCTCTATATATATATATATGTATATATATATATATATATATATATATATATATATATATATATATATGTGTGTGTGTGTGTGTGTGTGTGTGTGTGTGTGTGTGTGTGTGTGTGTGTGTGTGTGTGTGTGTATACACACACACACAAAATGCAACAGAGAAAGAGAGAAAGAGAAAAAAAAGAGAGTAGATGAAACAGAGAAAGAGAAACAGTGGGAAAATGAAACAGAAAGAGGGAGAGAAAGAGCCAATCTCGATAGCGTTTCGTGTCAAGGCTACATTTGGCAACCCGGAGCCTCCTTCTGAATGACAGCTGGAGATGAGATCATAATATCTGTAACAAATTACACACTTCATCGAGGCTGTTAAATGCGCTCCCTTTGGAACCCTCCGCATGACTGCATTACGGGGGGGGAGAGAGAGAGAGAGAGAGAGAGAGAGAGAGAGAGAGAGAGAGAGAGAGAGAGAGAGAGAGAGAGAGAGAGAGAGAGAGAGAGAGAGAGAGAGAGAGAGATAGAGAGAGAGAGAGAGAGAGAGAGAGAGAGAGAGAGAGAGAGAGAGAGAGAGAGAGAGAGAGAGAGAATAATACAATGACCACATAAAGCCGGCACAACCACAGCCTTGTGTTCTGAACCTCATGCAGTGGCCTATTTCAGGGGATAATCAGGTTGGGGGGAGAGGGAGAGAGAGAGAGAGGGGTAGAGGGTGGGGAGAGGGAGAGAGGTGGGGGTGAGGGAAAGGGAGAGAGAGGGTGAGGGTGAGAGAGAGAGAGAGAGGGGGAAGGGAGGAGGTGGGGGTGGGGAAAGGGAGGAGGTGGGGGGGGGTAGGAAGGGGGGGGGAGGGAGGAGGGTGGGGTGGAGGAAGGGAGGAGGGAGGGTGTAGGGAGAAGGGAGGAGGGGTGGGGGGGAAGGGAGGAGGTGGGTGGGGAAGGGGTGGGGGAGGTGGGTGGGGGAAGGGAGAGGGGGGGGGAAGGGAGGAGGGGGGTGGGGGTAATAAGGAGTCACTTATAAGATTCGTTATTGCGTCGTGTCATCGCTTTGTCACTCGGGGCTGTGTTGGGGAGGGGGGGTGGAGGGGAGGAAGGGGATTGGAAACAGGGAAGGGAGGGAGGTGGAAGGGAGGAAGGGAGGAAGGGAGGAGGAGGAGGGAGTGGGAGGGAATAGATTAAAGAAATATTTTTACATTTGGGTCATGACAATGTCACAGAGAGAGGCTTTCTTCTTTCTGCCCTTCGTTTATGACTTCATTTTTATTCCTTTTCATCTCCTCTTCTTCCTTATTCCTCCTTCCTCTTCTTTTTATCTCCCTTCTTCTTCCTTTCTTGTGCCTCCTCCGCTTCCTCTCTGGCCCTCGCCTTTGGTAACAGGTTTGTCATACCATTATGCAAATGGAAGGATGGACCTCTCCCGACCCCCCTCTCCCCTTCCCCTCTCTCTTCTTCTCCTCCTTCTTATTCCTCTTCTCTTCTTCTCCTCCTTCTTATTCCTCTTCTCTTCTTCTCCTCCTTCTTATTCCTCTTTTCTTCCATCTCCTCTCTTCTTTTTCCTCCTTTATCTTCTTCCTCCTCTTATCATTCGTCTCCATCATCTCCCCTCTTCTCCACTTCTCCTTTAACTTCCCCTCTTTCCTTCTCTTCTTCCCTCTCCTCTTATTCTTCTTCCCTTCCCTCGTCTCTCTTCTTCCCTCCTCCTTTCCTTTCTCTTTCTTAACTGGTCATCCGTATCCCCTTCTATCTCTGCCTCTTCCTCTCTCCTTACTTTTATCTCCCTCTTCCACTTCTTCCTTTCTTTCTCCCGCTTTCCATGTCACCCGATCTCTTTCTCTCGTTTCTCTCCTTCCTCTCTTTCCTTCTTTCTCCTCTATGTCTCTTTCTTTCTCCTCTCCCTCTGTCTCTGCAATATAAGACGAGTATTTTCGTTTTGTTTTTGTTTTAGCCATTTTTAGGCCAATGGTTTGTGCACTGTTTAATTTTATCTTATCTATTATCGTTAAATATCATATATTTTTTTTTTTTAATTATGACTGAGATTTTTTTTTAACGAAGTATGATGTATTGCTTTTTATTCTGAAATTATCTTATTTACCTTTTTCTATTTATAGCTCTCTAGAAAAAAAAAGAATTTATATGAAAAATACGGCCAGTTACTACTCCAGTGGTGAAAATAGAGAGAAAGTGAGAAGAATAACAGAGAAGAATATGATAATGAAGAGAAATGAAAACAAGAATGGAGGATGTTAAAAGAAAAAGATACAAGACAATCAATTTTCA
>NC_091562.1:7521277-7533777 GCF_042767895.1 Penaeus vannamei
AACACCACACCACCACTTCGACCATTCCGCCCCCTGACCACCTCCAACACTCCCCCTTCCCCTTCCCCTCAACCACCAACCACCGCCATCTCCAACAGGGGTACCCCCACCTCCACCACCTCCTCCCTCCTCCCTCCCTCACCTACACCTCTCCTCCATTCCCCACTCCTCAAAATCCATTCTTCCTCATCTCCAGCACTCCTCCCTTCCTCCACCTCCACCACTCTCCCTTCCCCTACCCTTCCTTCCACCTCATCCTCCTTCACACTCACTCCTCCTCTTCCCTCACCCCCACCACCACTGCTCCCTCCTCCTCCTCCCCTTTCCCCCACTCTTCCTCTCACTACCACTCCTCCCTCTCTCTTCCCTTTTCTCCTTCCTCCACCCATCCCTCCTTCCCTCCCCCACCACCCCTCCCCGCCCCGCCGTCGACCTTGCCCGGGCCCAGTAATAAGCCGGACCCGAGGGCAGGCGGCGGGGCAGATTTATGCCAGCTGAGATGCCCGAACAGCCGCGTAATCATAGGCCGAGGGGGACCTAATCGCTGCGCGCCCTTCGAGGGTGAATGCGGCGTCGGGAGAGGGAGGAAAAGGAAGGGAGAGAGGAAGGAAGAAGGAAGAGAGGGAGAAAGGAGAAGGGTGAAAAGGTGAGGAAGCAAAGGAGAGAAATGGGAGAGGGAGGAAAAATTGAGGAGGAAGAGGAGAAAAGGGTAAAGAGGAAGGGATGAGGGGTGAGAGAGGATGAAAAGGAGAGAGGAGAAAAGGAAGGAAAAAAAGGAAGAGAGGGAGGGAGAGGGAGAAAGGGGAGAGGAGAAGGGAGGGAGAGAGGGAGGAAAAGGAGGAAGGAGGGAGAGGAGGAGAAGGAGAGAGGAGAAAAAGGGAGGGGGAGAGGGAGAAAAAGGGAGAGGGAGAGGAGGACAGGAGGTGAAAAAGGCAGAGAAGGAGGGTGAGGGAGGAGGGACAGGAGGGGGTGAAAGGGAGAGGGGAGAGGGAGAGGGAAAAGGGAGAAAGGGGGACAGGGAGAGTAGAGAGGGAGAGGGTGAAAAGGGGAAGAGAGGAGAGGAGAGGGAAGAGAGGGAGAAGAGAGGGGGGTGAGGGGGAGGGAGAAAGTGAGAGGGAGAGGGAGGAGAGAGGGAAAGGGGGAAAGGAAGTGAGAGGGAAAGGGCGGAGGGAGGAGAGGTAGAAAAGGGGAGGAAAAGAGAGGGAGAAGGCGGCAGAGAAGGAGGAAGGAAGTGAATGGGAGAGGAAAGAGAGGGGGAAAGGAGAAGAAGGAGAAAGAAGGAAAGGTAGTGAGGAGGGAGAGGAGAGGAAGAGGGTGAAGTAGGGAGAGAGGGGGTACTCGGAAGTGAGAAAGGAGAGGCAGGAAGTGATAGGAAGGGGAAGGAGGAGAGGGAGAAAGGGAGGGAGGGGGAGGAAGTGGAGAAGGGGAGGGAAGAAGTGAAAGGAAGGCAGAGAAAGGGAGAGTGTGAGAGGTATAGGGAGGAGAGGGAGAGAGGGGGAAGGACGTGGGAGGGAGATGAAGGGAGAGGGAAAAAGGGAGTGGAAGTGAGAGGGGAGATGAAGGAGAAGGAGAGGGAGAAGAAGGAGAAAGGAGGAAGGGAAGAGGAAAGGAACAGAAAGGGTGAGAAGGAAAAAGGAAAGAGAGGGAGAGGGAGAGGGAGGATAGGGAGAAAGAGAGGAAGGGAGTTAGGAGAGAGAGAGAGAGAAAGAGAAAGAAAGAAAGAGAGAGAGAGAGAAGAAACCAGAATATACAAACACAAAAAAGAAAAGAAAAAGAAAAAGAAAGAGTGATGCAGAAAAAAAAGAGAAAAATAGGATCATTTCTCCCTTCCCTTTCCCACCCCCCTCCCCCGCCCCTCTCCCACCCCCCCTTCCCTCAGTGTTCAGTATAAATAGCAAGAGTTATGCGTTAATAGCCAAGGTGTATGTATGCGCACCGACGGGGGGGGGGGGGGGGAGAGGAGCGGCAGGGGGCATTACTGTAAATATTATAGAGGAGGCTGTGTTTACGAGAGGAAGGTGTGGATTCGAGATGGATAACGTGTCTGTATTATTGAGTGCGCTGAGCATGTGAAAGGTATATGGCCTGTTATCAACGGTATGCTAATGGGGCGATGGGGATTAAGGGGGAAGGTGTTTGGAATGGGGAGAAAATGCAATGGGTAAAGGTGATGCTTAAGAAGGAGAAAATTCGGAAGAGGAGGGGGAAGGTTGAGAGAAATAAACAGGTCGGAGGTCCTTAAAAAAGAAGAAGAAAACCGCAAGATAAAAGGAAAGAAAATGAAAAAAATAATAAAAAACGGTTTAGAAAATGTAACAACAAATATAAGACTATTTTTTTTTAAATAAGGAAAGAAAAAAAGCAAGAGCGAAAGAAATTTTTTTTTTATAAAAAAAACAACAAAGACGAAAGAAAATCCTAAAAAAAACGCTTTCTAAAACATCCCTATGAATATGTAAACAAGAGTCTCTTTTATCTAACACGAAAATTGACGTCATGCGCGCACCATCACGACCTCGCCGCTCTCCCGTCAGGCAGTGCCACGCATGCAACAGGCAGGAGATTAGCCAGTCGCTGCGATGAAGCCGAGGATCCTGCTTGGTCATATTGCCTAAGAAGGGAAGGGAAAGAGAGGGAAAGAGAGGGAGAGAGAAGGAGAGAGAGGGAGGGGGAAAGGGACGGAAAGAGAGAGAGAGTATGAGAGAGAAAGAGAGGAAGAAGAAAAGAATGTTTGTGTGTATATATGTATATATATATATATATATATATATATATATATATATATATATATATACATATATATATACATATATATAAATATATATATGTATATATATATACACAAAAAAAAAAATATATATATATATATATTATATTATTACACACATTACACACATATTACACATTACATATACACACACACACACACACACACACACACACACACACACACACACACACACACACATATATATATATATATATATATATATATATATATATATATATATATATATATATATATATATATATATATATATATATATATATATATATATATATATATATATATATATATATATATATATATATATACATATATATGCATATATGTAAGTGTGTACCCATACATAAATATGAATATATATGTATATAGATATTTGTATATTCTTATACATATATACATATATGTGTGTATATATATATGTATATGTATATATATATATATATATATATATATATATATATATATATATATATATATATATATATATGTGTGTGTGTGTGTGTGTGTGTGTGTGTCTATGTGTGTGTGTGTGTGTGTGTGTATCTGTATATATATATATATATATATATATTATATATTTATATATATATATATATATATATATATTTACATATGTGTGTGTGTGTGTGTGTGTGTGTGTGTGTGTGTGTGTGTGTGTGTGTGTGTGTGTGTGTGTATCTGTATATATATATATATATATATATATATATATATATATATATATATATATATTTATATATGTGTGTGTGTGTGTGTGTGTGTGTGTGTGTGTGTGTGTGTGTGTGAAAGAGGAAGAGAGAGAGGGAGAGGAAGAGTGATATAATGAGAGAGAAGAGAGCAAGCTCGAGCGAGGAGGGAAAGGACGGAAGGCCGAGGAGGAGTTTCTTAAGCGGAAATCCTCTTTTAACCGAGGCTTATCAAGACCATTAGAAGGAAACCACAGACATCCCGGTAGAGTGTATGTGTGTGTACCGTGTGTGTCTGTGTGTATGAGTGTGTGCGGGTGTTCTCGTGTACACTATGTGAAAATATACACGCAATATGTGTATATGTGTTTGTATATAAGCACGTAAGTATGCTTTTGTGAGTACGATGTGGGTATGTAGGAGTGTGTCATGCTTTTGTGCGTACATGATTAAGCGTGTACATGTATACAGTACTATATGCATATCTGTGAGTCGGAGAGGATGTATGTGGTTGCATATGGATGTGTACACATCACCGTATACAGCATGTGCGTAGGTACTTATGCGTCCGCGCGGTGCCCCTCGCCGGCCCAACAGCGCCCGGCGCAGCAATCACAGGGCATCCGCGGTGTCGCCATCAATCAGCGTGACAGCCGACAGTAGCCTTGTCTCGGCTCAAACAGCTCGCGAGAGACAGGAGACAGCTGGTTCTCTCGGCGGTGAGGACGGGGGGGGGGGGGGGGGACGAGGAGCTGGAGACGAGGAGCAGGAAGCGAGGAGCTGGAGACGAGGAGCTGGAGACGAGACGAAGGAAGCGAGGAGCTGGAGACGAGGAGACGAGGACGAGGCGTCGGATGAAAAGAACTTGAAATGAGGAGGCGAAGACGAGGAGCCAGAGGCGCCGAACCGAAAATAAAGAACGGGGAGGAGGAACAGGTGGGGAGGAGCTTGAAAAGGAACTGGAGATGAGGAGATAAAGATGAGGAGCCAGATTCGAGGAACTGGAGAGGAATCGGAGACGAAGAGTCAGAGACGAGAAGCCTGAGACGTGAAACCGACGACGAGGAGCCAGAAACGAGGAGCCAGCGACAAGGGCAGGAAGACGAGGAACAGGAAAAAGGGAGCGAGAGGGAGCCAAGAACGAGGAGCCAGCAACATCGATAGGGAGACGAGGGGCAGGACACAAGGAACCGGAGACTGGTACGTCGGACTTGCTTGTTATCGCCTGCGTGTCGGTGCTTGGCTTGTCAGGGAGATCGGTCCTTGGAAATTAGGGTTCGTGGGATGTTCTTCCTTTGACTTCGTTCCTGGGGTTGTTTTAGTTGTTTGTTTTGATAATCAACCTTTATTTGCTGTTGTCGTTTATGTTCTTTTCGTTCTTACTATTTTGTCTCCTGCCTCCTTTTCCTTGCTTCCATCTTCCATCTCCTCCACTCTGTCTCTAGCTTTATCTCTTTATATATTTGTCTTTCTGTCAGCCTTTTATGCCTCCTAATATATCTAGCTTTTGATACAAAGTTCCAGCAACTCATCCCTTTTGCTATGATCAAATGATTTGGCAAAATATCATTCTATAACAACTTTCTGAACACATTCCAAGGAAATAAATCATAACCCAGTAAATTCCCTGACGAAACCCACTTGATTTGATCTCAAGAAATGACCCACTATAACCCAGTGAATCGACGTGGTGAAACCCAATAAGACTAAGAGGGCAACCTACCAAAACAACCCAAGATAAGCCATTGAAACAGCTTACTAAGTTAACCCTGTAAAACAACCAACACAAGCAATTAATTAAACCAGCCTAAGATAATCCCATGAAACAACCCATCTAAACAACCCAAAACCTGCCTAAACAACCCAGAAACCTCACAAAACAACCCACTGGAATTAAGTGACTGAACCATCCTCTTCTACACCAGCGGCGCCTCCTTCTGCGTCTGGCGGCGTCGCCGTCTGAGGGCGGGGGCTTCAGATCTCGCCTTTTAAGCACCGGGCTCTTGCGCTCGACACGGAAACCTTCTCAATGTCGGGAGGCTCTCGTGAAGTGAGATATAAAGGTCGGGGTAAAGAAGCGCTGCAGAGTCGAATCTTTTCGTTTACTTTTTTCATTTTTTATATTGTTCTTGCTTTTGTTTGTTTGTTTGTTCTTCTGTTATATCACCTTTTCGTCTCATTATGTTATCCCAGCTTCCTGTTTCTTCTCCTTTTACAAAAATGTCTAAGAACGAACAGATGGTAATTCAGAAAACATTACCTAAAAAACGCATGAAAGTGGAATGCAACATTCTCTCCGCAGGTAGCCCTTGAAACGTAAACACATCGTGATGATTCGTTGAGCCTTACACCTGGTATACCTTCAGTGCTTATAACACATGCTTCCAATATAACGTTGGTATACTGTGTTGAGTAAGAATACTAAGCGAATACACGGACAATAGATGTTTGGACGTGTTATGTCTTGGCAGCTTATAACACATGCTTCCAATGTAGCAGTGGTATATTCTGTTGCTTAGGAATGCAGAAATAATAAAAGGACAGTTGGTGTTTAGACCTGGTTGACCTTTGCAGTTTGGAGCACATACGTATATTTTTTTTTCAACAGGAATACCGAGTATACTATTGCTAACAATAGTACCTACTTGCTATTCCCGAATATCCACTGCAAACAACATCAGCAACAAACAAAAACGTACAGCCACTCCTCCCCGAATCCCTTTCACACTACCGAATTTCCCCCCGTGTTAAAAGGGATGATATACGTTTCTCGTTTATACATATATAACTTTTATCATCCATGTAACGCTCGAAACAGGTCCTAATTCCTGTTCGGCGCCAGAGGAACCGAGGGTGAAGGGAGGAGCCATAAATTAATAATACACTAAAAACCGAGTCCGCACCTGAGGACCTCCGGCTGCGAAGGACCTTGTTAAGCGGCGGACGAGCGGACGGCGCCGTAACAAGCGCCTGTGATCAGCGAGGAAGTTCAAGGGGCTTCGGGTGAAGGTGTGAAGAGCTCGGTGGCGCTGCTGTGGGGACGCGGGTTATGAAGCCTTGTATGTGTGTGTGTGTGTTTGTGTTGTGTGTGTGTGTGTGTGTGTGTGTGTGTGTGTGTGTGTGTATGTGTGTGTTTGAGTGAGAGAGAGAGAGAGAGAGAGAGAGAGAGAGAGAGAGAGAGAGAGAGAGAGAGAGAGAGAGAGAGAGAGAGAGAGAGAGAGAGAGAGAGAGGGATTGAAAGTAGAGAGGGATGGAAAGATGGATTAAAAGAAAAATAAATAGATAAAAAGAGAGAGACCAGGGGAGGGAGGAATAGGTTGATAGATAGACGAATATATAGAGACAAATATAAACACAAAGAGAGTTGGAGAGAGATAAGATAATAAAACTCTGAGCATCACCAACAATACAAACACTATCTTCGAAAAAATAAGAAAAGACATTTATACTCAACATGTATATTGCCAAACACACGCATCTGACTTCGTGCAATGAAGGATTTGCATTTACTTACCATCGAGGCCTTGGCAGCTCCGATACACCTTTCTATTATTGTAACATTTGTTTCGATTTTTTTGCCTTTAAACTCTTTGAAACCAGAGATAATCAGAGTCATGCAACATGTCTCCAAAAGCGCCGTTTTATGAAAAGGTTTGCCTCCAGGATCATAACCATCAGAGGTCGTTTGTTATCAGTGAAATATTCTGGGTCTTTAATAGCCTCGTATCAGCCTTGTCGAAGTGTATTAGATGAATGTTATTTTCATTGGCATATTCAGGCTTTTCTATTGTATGCAGTTTCTTTAACCACTATCTCTTTGTTTCTTTAAAGGGCAATGATAGTATATTTTCACATTATTTTTAGAAGAATAAAAACCTATTTTCAACAGCGTTTTTTTCATAATTTTCTTCTTCGTCCACAGAACTTCAGACACATTGTTCTTAAAGTTATGGAACATCAAATAATGTGATAACAACCTCTGTTATACCAGTATAACAGCTGAGCTAGTGAGTCTATCTAGAAATCAATTAGAGGCTATTTAAGCGTTATTTACGTTTCATGTTCCGTATAAAAACGAAAAAAACAACAACAGATAATAAAGAGAGAGAGAGAGAGAGAGAAAGAGAGAGAGAGAGAGAGAGAGAGAGAGAGAGAGATAGAGAGAGAGAGAGAGAAAGAGAAAGAAGCTTGGAAAAGGAAGGGGTGGAGAGGAGGGAAGGGGTATGGGAGGTTGAGGGGAGGAGAAGAAAAAAAGATTACAGGAAGGGAGTAAATGTGGCAGAAGATTGGAAGGAAGATAGGAATAAGGGAAAGAGTATGAGAAGAGGTTGAAGGGAATAAGGAAGAGAGAGAGGCATGGGAGAGGGAGGAAGAAGGGAGGGAGAGAGGGAAGCAAGAGAGCGAGAGGAAAGGAAGGAGGTGGAAGGGAGGGACACGAGGGAGGGAGGAGGGAGGGAAGGAGAAGGGCGGAGGGAGGCAGGGAGCGAGAGGAAAGGAAGGAAGTGGAAGGGAGGGACACGAGGGAGGCGGAGGGAGGGAAGGAGGAGGGCGGAGGGAGGGAAGGTCGAGAGGGAGGATGAGGAGGGAAGGAGGAGGGCGGAGGGAGGGTCACGAGGAAGGGAGGGAGAGGAAAGGAAGGAGGTGGAAGGGAGGGACACAAGGGAGGGAGGAGGGAGGGAAGGAGGAGGGCGGAGGGAGGGTCGCGCCGGGCCCTTTCCTCTATCAACCACCTCGTTAGGAAACCCCACATTAGCTTCCACGTGATCCAAACACCTCCGATGCCTCCTCGCTTTCTTTCTCTCCTCTTCCTCCCTTCTTTCTCATCCTCCTCTTCCTCCTTCTCCTCTTTCTCCCTTCTTTCTCCTTCTCCTCTTCCTCCAATCTTTCTCATTTTCCTCTCCCTCCCTTCTTTCTCATTCTCCTCTTCCTCCCTTCGTTCTCCATCTTCTCGCCCTCCCTTCTTTTTCCCTTATTCGCGTTTCTCTTCATCTATCTCTCCCCCTTTTCATTTCCTTAATTTCTTTATTTTACCGTAACCTTACTTCTCCCTTTTTCTATATCTTTTTTTCTCTTCGTCCAATTCCGATTCCTCATTTTCTCTCCTCGTCTCTTTCTCTTCTCTCTTTTTTTCCCAGTTCTTTAACTTCTTCCCTTTCCCTCTTTCTCTTTTATTCTCTCCTCTACCTCCCTTCCACTTCCTTTCTACACTCCTCCTGTCTTCTTTCCCATCCTTTTCCCTCCTCCCCCCTCTCTACCTCCCTTTCTTTCTTCTCCTTCCCCCACTCCCCTTCTCCCTTCTCCTTCCTCTCTTTCTCTCCCGCTCCCACCCTCTTCCCTTCTCCTCCCTCCCCATTCTCCCTCCTTCTCCTTTCCTTCCTTCCCCCCGCTCCCACCCTCTTCCCTTCTCCTCCCTCCCCCACTCTCCTTCTCCTTCTCCTTCCTCTCTTCCTCCCCCTCTCCTCCATCTTCCCTTCTTTCTCTCCCCCCCCCCCCACCTTCTCTGGTACGTCCGTCGCAAACCGCTCATTAATATTTCGAGAAGTCCCTCAAGCGGCCGATTACACCGCTTGGCTTCACAGGTATTTAGCGAGATAACGCTGCCGCTTCCTCCTCCTTCTTTTTCTCCTCCTCCTCGTCCTCCTTCTTCTTCTTCTTCACCTTTTTTTCTTCTTCTTCTTCTTCCTCCTCCCCCCCTTCCGCCTCTTCTTCCCTAATACCTCTTTCTTCTTTTTCTCATCTTCCTCCTCCTTTTCTTTCCCTCCCCTTCTTCCTTCTCTTCTTATTCCTCTTCTTCCCCCCCCCCCCCTTCTTCTTCCTGATCTCTTCCTCCTCCTTTTCTTCATCTTTATCATCTTTATTCATCTTCTTCCTGCACCTCCTCCTCCTCCTCCTTTTACTCCCCTTCCCCCTCCTCTTCCCCCTCTACCAACTCCTCCTCTCCCTCCCCTCCCTCTTCTTCTGCCAGGCGAAGGGGGGAGGGGGAGGGGGAGGAGGAGTGTGGGTAACGAACCGTGGGATCTATTTGTCGGATGAGTTTTGCTGTGGAGTGTGTGGTATGAAGGAATGTTTGTGGGGGCCTTATCGGTAGATGGTATGGGGGCGTGAGGTCGTTTCGGCGTTGTTTCAAGAGGGAAATGGGTGGTACTGTTTAATTAATGGTTTCGGGGATGTTCCAGTGGCTTGTGTGGTAGTGTTTGGCTGTTTCCGTGTTTCCGAGTGAGATGTGTGTGGTAATGATTAATTAATTGTTTCGGGGATGTTTCAGTGGCTTGTGTGGTAATTTTCGAGTGTTTCGGTGCTGTGTAGTAGTGTCATTATCTTAGTGCTATTTCAGAGTTTAAGTGTGTATTTGTGTATTGTGTATACTTAGGGAGACATTTCATTGAGTTGCCCGTTGTTGTCTGATCATTTCAGTGTTATTTCAGTCAAATGTGTAAGTGTATGACAGCTATTTTCAGTGTTTTTTAGCTGCATGGTTGGAACTGGTTTTGACTTTTTTCAAAGCAATTTCATTGAAATCTAGAAATATATAGTAAATAATTTTTGGAATTGATTCACTGAGTTGTGTGGTAATCTGATGATTTCAGTGCAATTTCTGTGAATCGTATTTTAGTGTGTAATTACGGTTTTCGAAGATGCTTCCTTGTATTGCATGAAAGTATGTGTTTACTTATAAGACTCTTTCTCTCTTTGTGCTTCACTGATCATGTGGAGAATTTTCTTTTATTTTGAGTATCCAAGCCAGAAAAAGAGGCAATCAAGCGATAGCATTAAGTGTATATTGGTAACTGAGTAAGAAAAAAATTATATATTTTTTATTATTTCTGAGTTATCATCATTCCTACTCGTATTCATGATAGCGATAATGGTAGAAATTACAGCAATAAAGATATAAAAAATGATAAGCAAAAATATATCTAAAGCAACAATTAGCAACAACGCAATAACAACCTCAATAACAACAATAACAAAACCAAGACCACCTCTGCCCAAGCCAAGCCAGACCTCCGACCAACATAACTTTATATTCCTATCACTTCCTCATTCGCCAATTCCTCTCCTCATCTCTATTCCGACAAATTATCCTCCTCCTCCTTCGCTCCTCTTATTCCCCCGCCCTTTCATCGCCTCCCTCCGGAGCTCATTGCAGGATGTTGAGCCTCGCGTTGCATCGCGCTCGTTAATTTATACATAGAGGTTTTCATTCTCCCTAATGACCGGCCGATGGAATTCCATTGGCCGGGGGAGTGTCTTCCAATTACGGGCCGTGAGATATGGTGGTGGATCGTCCTCGTAAAGGAGGATTCCGGTGTTTTATGCGCACCGGAGGATCGCTATAACAAGGGTAGGGGGGGAAGGGGAGGAGGGGGTAGGAGGGGCGAAGGGGGTAGGGGGCTGGATGGGCGAAGGGGGTAGAGGGTAGGAGGGGCAAGGGGGTAGGAGGGGCAAGGGGGTAGGAGGGGCAAGGGGGTAGGGGGTAGGAGGCAAGGGGGAGGGGGCTGGAGGGCGAAGGGGGTAGGGTGGGAGGGGCAAGGGGTAGGGGGTAGGAGGGGCAAGGGGGTAGGGGGTAGGAGGGGCAAGGGGGTAGGGGGTAGGAGGGGCAAGGGGGTAGGGGGTAGGAGGGGCGAAGGGGGTTCCAGGGGCGTCGGCGATTGAGTCTGATGCTGCGGCTCAAACAACTCGTCCCGGAACACGTTTTAATCAGGAGTAATGTGGTAATTGGGAGACGGTTTTCTTCGATGGCTTCGGGTTTCGAGGTCTCTCTTTCTCTTTCATTCTTTCTCTCTTTTAGTCTCCCTCTCTCTATGTCTTTCTTTCTTTCTTTCTTTCTTTCTTTCTTTCTTTCTTTTTCTTTCTTTCTTTCTTTCTTTCTTTCTCTCTCTCTCTATCTATCTCTCTCTCTATCTATCTATCTCTCTCTCTTCCTCCCCCCCTTCTCTCTCTCTCTCTCTCTCTCTCTCTCTCTCTCTCTCTCTCTCTCTCTCTCTCTCTCTCTCTCTCTCTCTCTCTCTCTCTCTCTCTCGTTCCCTCTCCCTTCCTCCCTCCCTCCCTCCCTCCCTCCCACCTCTTCCCACCCTCCATCCCTCAATCATCCTTTCATTCTCCCTGTTTATAGCATGCTATGCAGGCTCATTATCAGCAAAAGTTACGTGAGTTATTCCCCGTCACCTTTATCATGAATCATTTTCTTTACGATCTGAAGAAGGCGCAGACCATTGCCTACCGCAGGAGGTGCAATCAGGAGGAGAGGAGAGGGGGGGTGGTGGAGGCTTGGAGCGAGGGAGGGGGCGGGGCGAGGTGCGAGGGCGGGGGGAGGGGAAGGTGGGAACGGTGTAAGTAGGAGGATGAGGTTGAGGAAGAGGAGGAGGAGGAGATGAAGTGGGTGGAGAAGGAGGAAGAAGAGGAAGAGGCGGAGGATGGGGAAGAAGAACGGAGTGGGGAAGATCGACGAAAGGAAAACGAAAACGAAAAGGAAGAAGATAAAAAAGCGAAGTGAGGAAGATAGGAGACGAAGAGGAATAGAAATATGAAGCCTTAAGATGGCTTAAAAAAAGTAGTTTCAACTGCAGTTGAAAAAAGGGTGTAACGGAAAAAATAGAAAGGGGGGGGGGTATTAAGTAGATGGGTATTTAATTAAGAGAGATAAAAGAGAGAGAGAGTGGGTAGGAAATAGTGGAGTAGGAAACAAGAAGACGAAGAAGAGGGAGAATGGGAAGAGGGAGAGGAGGGGGAGAGGGAGGGGGAAGGGAGTGAGAGAGAGAGAGATAGAGAGAGAGAGAGAGAGAGAGAGAGAGAGAGAGAGAGAGAGGAAGAAGGGAGAGAGAGAAAAGGTGAGAAGGGAGAAGCGCTGTGCCAAGAAAATTAAGCCGTCGAGCCTCTCCCTCGGCCACCGGGGACTGAAATACCTGACGAAGAGGTCGCCACAGGCACTGCTGAGGAGGCGAGAGGGGCCTTCCCTTCGGCCTCCAATGGCTTTTTTATGGCCTCGATGAGCGACTCGTCAGCGAGAAATAGACTTTTTATTT
>NC_091562.1:7551277-7553777 GCF_042767895.1 Penaeus vannamei
ATTGTTTTCTCGGTATCTCCCCCCCCCCCACTATCTCCCTCCCTCTCTCTCTCTCTCTCTCTCTCTCTCTCTCTCTCTCTCTCTCTCTCTCTCTCCTCGTGTCTCTCTCTCTCTCTCTCTCTCTCTCTCTCTCTCTCTTTCTCTCTCACCCTACCTCTCCCCACCCTCTCTTTCTCTCTCTCTCTCTCTCTCTCTCTCTCTCCCTCTCCCTCTCTCTCCTCTCTTTCTCTCTCTCTCTCTCTGCCTTCTTCCTCTCTCCTCCTCTCTCTCTCTCTCTCTCAGCCTCTCTCCCTCCTCTCCCTCTTTCCTCCCTTCCTCTATCTCTCTCTCTCTCTCCCTCTCTCCCTCTCTCTCTCGCCATTAAGATTCCCAAGTCAAACACCGCCGCGGGGTTCGGGGCCGATAACCATCTCCGCCCCTCGCCTGACGCTCCAATCCCGGAAAAAAGAAAGGAAAGAATAAAAGAAAAAAAAGAAAATTAAAGAACAAAAAGAAAAGAGAGAGAAAAAAAATAGTGAACTTGCGTCAGTCATCTGATCAGAGGGAGATATATATACTTTTTAAAAATCAAGCACAAATCTGACAGATCTCGATCCTTGCCTCGTTAGTAGTGGGTCCTCGGGGGGAGAGAGGAAGGGAGGGAAGAGGTGGGGGATGGGGAGGGGAGGGAAAGGGGAGAGAAGGGAGGTGAGGTAGAAATAGGTGGGGGATGGGAGGGAGGAGGAGGAATGGGGGGAGTGGAGGTAGTAGGTATGGGAGAGAGGAGGGAGAAGGGGCTTAAATAGATGGGGGAGTGAAAAAGGGAGGGAAAAGTAGGTAGGGGAGGGTTTGGGGGAGGATGAAATGCAGGGGGTGTGGTGGTGAGGTGGGAGGGGGAGGGGGAGGAGGAGTGGGTAAAGAGGTCTGAGGCTTTGCAGGTCGGAGGGGGTGAAATGAAGGGAGGGGGGTGGTAGTAAGAAGGGGGAGGAGGGAGGTTAAATAGGTAGCGGAAAAGGAGGTGAAATAGGTAGGAAAGAGAGAGTGAGATAAGGAAGGTCTTTCCTACGAATGAGAGAAATGAGAGAGAGACGCTAATGGAGGAAAAGAATGAAGGACAGGTGCTTAAAAGAAAAGGAAGTGAGGAAAGCGGAAAATAAAGGAAGAGCAAAACAGTATTCATCATAAGTAAAGGATATAGAAAAAATAATAAAGAAGACTTATAATATATAGAAATAACGAAGAAAACGAGAGACATACTAACTCTATATACCTGATATTGTATGTTACTGTTGGTACGAAACTGATAAATATCATCTGGTATTCGTTGATAATTTGTGAAGTCATTATAGAAAAGCAGTACCCGGCACGCATATTTGTTCATTCGCAAAGAAAAAAAAAACAAATAACTGTAACGCCGAGACCGTTCATAAAATTCGAGATACATGTTTGGTCAAACCATGTTGAGTTGCTGCAAGTTTTTGCCTTTTATCATGGAGTGACCGGAAGCTGGCATTCAGCCTCAGTGCTTGCCTTTCATTCACATTTCTCTCTCTCTCTTTTTCTCTCTCTCTGTCTGTCTACCTGTCTGTCAACCTGTCTGTCTGTCTGTCTCTCTCTTTATCTGTCTCTCTTTCTTTATCTCTCTGCTTACCTGTCTGTCTGCTCGATTTTTCTTCTCTGTCATCTCTCTCTCTTTCTTTATCTCTCTCTTTCTCTGTTTCTTGATTTTTCCTCCCCATCTCTCTCTCTCTCTCTCTCTCTCTCTCTCTCTCTCTCTCTCTCTCTCTCTCTCTCTCTCTCTCTCTCTCTCTCTATCTCTCTTTCTTATCTTTCTCCCTCCTTCCTTTCCTCCCTCTCTCTTTCTCTCTATCTATCTCTCTCTCTCTCGTTCCCCTTCCACCCCACCTCTCCCTCTCTCCCTTCCTCTCTCTCTCTGTCTCTCTCCCTTCCAGTATCTCTGCCTCCCACCCCCATCTCTCTCGTTCTATCTTTCTCTCCACCTTTATCTATCTATCTATCGTTCCATCAGCCTGTATCTCCCTCTCTCTCTTTGGCTTGTGTCCATAAGTACATTCATTGTGCACAGCAATAGGACTTTCTGCCAAGATCCTCACAGTAAAAATTGTTACTGTCATTTTATTTATACTTTATATATGTGCATTAAGCTTATAAGGTATCTAAAAGCAAAGGCGAATAACATAAACCAGCAGAAAAAGGAAAAGAAAAAAAGAAGAAAAAGAAGAAGATGATGAAGAAAAGAAGAAACGAAGAAGAAAAAGAAGAAGAGGAAAGCGAATGAAAATGATAAGAATTAGAAGGAAAAGACGAAGAAGAAGGAGCAGAAGATGATGAAGAAAAAGAAGAAAAGAAGAAGAAAGCGAATGAAAATAATAAGAATAAGAAGGAAAAGAAGAAGGAGAAGAAGAAGGAGAAGAAGAAAAAGAAGAAGAAGAAGAACCAATAAGAAAAAATAGTAAGAATAAAAGGAAAAGAAGAAGAAGAATATTGCGATAAAAGGATA
>NC_091562.1:7561277-7566277 GCF_042767895.1 Penaeus vannamei
TATATATCTATCTGTCTATTTATATGTCTATCTATTTATCTATCTATCAATCTATGTATCTGTCTATTTATCTACCTACCTACCTATCTATCTATCTATCTATCTATCTATCTATCTATCTATCTATCTATCTATCTATCTATCTATCTATCTATCTATCTATCTATCTATCTACCTATCTATCTATTTATCTATCTATCTATCTATCTATCCATCTATCTAGCTATATTGATTGTGTATGTGTGTGTGAGTGCATGTCTGCACGTCCTTGAAATCCACATACACGCAAGTGAAATAGATATAACGAGATATAGATTATACTTCACGTCTGTCAGCCACAACTTAGATGGATAATGATACAGCGCACAGACAGATGTAGACAGATGGTCATGACGGGAGATTCAGTCTTGGCGATTTAAACAGATTTGATAACACTAAGATGTCGATGAAATGTTGATTATTAAAAAAAAAAAAAAAGAAAAAAGAAAAAAAAACGTAAAAAAAAACGTAAAAAAAAAAAAAAAATACGTAAAAAAAAAAAAATAAATAAAAGATTACAATGTCTGTGATATGATACAGGTTATAATCTTACAGGAATTCTGATTTCCATAAAGCTGATGATAATCTAATCTTGATATTTCATGGCGCGTTACGTATCTATACACTATCTTTTATTGATTTTGACACTAGTGATGATATTGAAAAGTGGATGTTCCTAGACACTCCTTACTGTTACTGAGGTATAATTCCTATTACTTTTGATATCAAATCGATTAATAAAAGTAATAATGATTATAAGATCCATGATGATATTCTTGTTAATGAGAAGAATAACAGTGTAAAGGATAATCATGATAATGATAATCATGATAACAATGATAACAATTTATAACTTATAACTTTTTTTTATAACTTTTGCGATAAAAAAATTCTTCTTATGACTGTGATTATTTTTCTTATTTCTATTTATACATTCTTTCCTTTCGTAAGGTCTTTCCTTTCATCTTATTTACCCTGTCTCATTCCTTCCATATTACCTTCTCGTCTTTCTTTACCTTTCCCTCTTTCTTCCATCTCCCTTTCCTCCCATTTCCCCTTCTCTCCTCTCTCTCCCCTTCTATCCCCCCTCTTCCCATCTCCTCTGCTTTCCCTACAACTTTCCCATCATTCCGTGCCTCCTCTCCGTCCACATCTCCACCTTTCCCTCCCTTCTCTTCTCCCATTTCTCTTATTCCCCTTTCTCATACCTCCACCTCCCTCCTTCATGCCCAGTTCCCTTCTTCAACCCCCCTTCTTTCCTCTCTTTCTCTTTCTCCTCCTCCCATCTTATGCCCTCCCTTTTCCCTTTTTCCCCCTTGTCCCCCCACCTCCGCCTTCATCGCTTCCCTTCTCTTTACCTCCTTCTTCCTGCTCTTTCTTCCTTCTCCTACCTCCTCTCTTCATCCTTCCGTCCCTCTTTCTCTCGCCTTTCTCCCGTTTCCTCTTTCTCTCCTTTCTCCCACGTCCGCTCTTTCTCTTCCCTCATCCCTCGTTCCCGTTCTATCTGTCCCCTCTTTCCTCTGCTCCACTTGTCCTCTTTCTCTCCCTCTTCTTCCCGTCCCCTCCTTTTCTCTCCCTTTCTTTTTCCGTCCTCTTTCTCCCTTTCTCCCCGTCCCCTCTTTCTTCCCTTTCTCCCCTGTCCCTCTTTCTCTCCCACTCTTCTCTCCCTGTCTCTCCCTTTCTCCTCGTCCCCTCTTTCTCTCCCTTTCCCCCCGTCCCCTCTTTCTCTCCCTTTCTCCCACCTCCCTCTTCATCTCGTTCCTTTCTTATCTCCCGTCCTTTCTCCCACCTCCCTCTTCATCCCGTCCCCTCTTTCTCTCCTTTCTCCTTTCTCTCCCTTTCTCCCCTTTACTCCCCTTTCTCCCACCTCCCTCTTCATCCCCGTCCCCTCTTTCTCTCTCCCTTTCTCCCTGACACCCCCTTTCTCCCCGTCCCCCCTTTCTCCCACCTCCCTCTTCATCCCGTCCCCTCTTTCTCTCCCTTTCTCCCCGTCCCGCTTTCTCTCCCACCTTCTCTTTCTCCCCATCCCTCTTTCTCTCCCTGTCTCTCCCTTTCTCCTCGTCCCCTCTTTCTCTCCCTTTCCCCCCGTCCCCTCTTTCTCTCCCTTTCTCCCCTTTTTCCCACCTCCCTCTTCATCCCGTCCCCTCTTTCTCTCCCTTTCTCCCCCGCCCACCCCGCCCCCCGCTTCTCCCACACGGGCGTCTCGGCGGGGCTCGCCTGGGGGGCTTCGCGGCGATCCATCAGCGAAGGCTTCTGTATTGAAACTTCTAATTGTCTCTCGCGGGGATCATTCCCGGAGACGATTAACTGCTGAGGGAGAAAGTCCGAGGGCGTGGGGAAGGGGAGCGAAGAGAAGGGTGGATGAGTGGAGAACGGAAGTGTGAATGGTGAGGGAAGGGAGGGAGTGTGAGTCAGGAAGGGAGGGAGGTAGTGTGAGAAAAGAGGGAAGGTGAGAAAGTGAGGTGGGGGAAGGAAGGGAAGGGAAAGGGGGAAGGGATGGAGAGGAGAAGGAGTGATGAAGGAAGGAGAGTGATTTAGAGGAAGGTGTGGAGTAGGTTTAGGGTGTGGTGGAGAGGAGCTGATTGAGGGTTGATGGAAGATTTAAGGGTGTGGTGGAAGGGGAGAGAGGGGTGGGGGTGATGGAAGGTGTGAGGGGTGGGGGGTGAGGGTGGAGAGGAGTGGGGTGAAGTGGGAGATGATGGGGGTGTCTTCTCATTTTTTTTTCTCTCTGTTTCTCTCTGTTTTCTGTTCCCAGCCATTCCCTCCATCTATTCTCCAACCGCCTTTCTCTCGCTTTCATCATTCTTCTCGCTCTCTCCTTCTCCCTCCTGCTTTTCCCTATCTCTCCATCCCCTTCCCTTCCTCTCGTCCCCTTTCTTCTTACTCGCCTCCCTTCTATCTGCACCTCTTTCTATATTCCATCTCCTTCTTCCCCATCTTTCCTCCATCCTCCCAACCTCCTTCTCTACACGTCCTCTCCTCCCATCCTCTCCATCCCTTGCCTTTCTCTCTCTTCTCTCCCACCCTTTCCTTCCTTTATCTATCCCCCCACTCTCTGAATCTTATATTTGAAAAATGAATTGATAGAAAATAAAATACTTCCACCTCTCCATCCCTTCCACTCCCTCTCCCTTCTTACCTCCTCCATCCCTTTATCTCGCATCTCTTTCCTTTTATCTTTCTCCCTCCCTCTCTCATCCCTCTCCCACCCTTTCTCTATCCTCCCCTCCCTCTTCCCACCTATCTCTACCTTCTCCTCTTTCCTCCTTCCTCCTCTCCCTCATTCTCTTCCCTCTCACCCTGTCCCAAACCCCTTCATTCCTTCTCTCTCCTTCCTTTCTCTCTCTTCCTCCCACACTCATCTCCTTCCCCTCCTCCCTCTCCCTCCCTCTCCCTCCTCATCCCTCTCACTCTTCCCATCCCCATCCCTCCTTCTTTCTCCTCCCTTCTCCCTCTTCCTCCACTACCTCTCCTCCACCTCCCTCATCCCTCTCACTCTTGCCATCCCCATCCTTCCTTCTCTCTCCTCCCTCCCTCCCTCTTCCCTCCCCTCCCTCTCCCCTCTCTCCCTCTCCCTCCTCATTCTCTTACCCTCTCCCATCCCCATCCCTTCTTCTTTTCCTCCCTCTTCCTCCCTGTTCCTCCTCCCTATCCCTCCTCTCCTCCCTTCATCCCTCTCCTCCTCTTCCCATCCCCATCCCTCCTTCTTTCTCCTCCCTTCTCCCTCTTCCTCCCTCCCGTCCCCTCCCACCCCCCACCCACTCTCGCAATATAGAAAGGCCTCGGAGCCTCAGCGTCCAAAGGGAGCAATTGGTTTCTTAATCGAAATGGGCGGCTTGTCTTAAGGTGGTCATGATCCCCATGCTAAGTGGAGGAGGAGGAGGAGGTGGAGGAGGAGGAGGAGGTGGAGGAGGAGGAGAAGAAGGAGGAAGGGGAGTGGGGGAGGGGGGGGAGGGAGGGAGGAGGAGGAGGAAGAGGAAGGGGAGTGGGGTAGGGGGAGTGGGGAGTGAGGGGGAGGAGGAGGAGAATTGATAGGAGAAGGAGGAGGAGAGGAGGAGAAGAAGGAGAAAGGGTGAGGGGAGAAGTGGGGAGGGAGGGGGGAGGAGGAGGAGGAAGAAGGGGATAGGAGAAGGGAGGAGGAGGGAAGGAGCGGAGGAGGGAGAAGTGGGGAGGGAGGGGAGGAGGAGAAGGGATTTCCTGATTGGCTTTTTGTAATTAGTTTAGAGTCTTGCTGTGGAATTGGTTTGTTTCTTGCAGTCTTTCGTTTTTCTCTTTTTCCATTGCGTGCATTCGCTCTCTCTCACTCTCTCTCTCTCTCATTCTCTCTCTCTCTCTCTCTCTCTCTCTCTCTCTCTCTCTCTCTCTCTCTTCTCTCTCTCTCTCACTCTCTCTCTCTCTCTGTCTCTCTCTCTAACTTTCTTTCTTATTTTCTTTCTTCCTCTAGATATCTGGGGGCTATGTTGTTAAAATGTTTTAATCATTGTTCAGTCGCTTTTTATCTATTCATTATTTATTTATTTATTTATTTATTTTTTACGAAATCAAGATACTTTTGCATTCCTGTTTGAACTGTTTATCTCTATTCGGGAACTCTCTAGGACTGAGAAAAGAGCTCGCTAAGATCTAGACAGAATCTGTTGTTTTGTCAAAGATGTAATATGATTTATAGACGTATTTGGAAAGTTATTTCGTGTGTTTCAATTTATTTTACCTATCTCTCTCTCTCTCTCTCTCTCTCTCTCTCTCTCTCTCTCTCTATATATATATATATATATTCTCTCTCTCTCTCTCTCTCTCTCTCTCTCTCTCTCTCTCTCTCTCTCTCTCTCTCTCTCTCTCTTTTTTTAGGTTGTTCCAGGAGAAGTTGGGCTATTTTTCAATCTTTATGTTTGATGTCAAGTGAATTTTATAATGAATTCGTATTTCTTGAAATCCATTACTCAAACTTTATCATTCTTTAA
>NC_091562.1:7576277-7584818 GCF_042767895.1 Penaeus vannamei
GGGAGGGAGGAGGGGAAGGGGGGACGGGGGAGGGGGGAGGGGGGGGAGGGGGCTGAAGTGAGCTGCTGATGAGCTTTCTGGTGAAGGAACTTTGCTTCAGATAAAAATTTCTTTCCTTGTGTTTTTCTGCGTTCTGCTAAAATGTGAAACTTGTATGCCTGTTATTAATTGATTACGTAAGCCTGGTTTTATTATTTACATCCATATGAAATTAATTTGTTTTCTTTGTCATTTTATTAATTTCTGATTTTCCTTATTCCTTATCGTATCTCCTTGTTTCTTTATATTTGATATTTTCAGTAATGTTCTTTTTTTGAAATTCAATTCGTTTTTTTTTGGTCTATCTTTGTTTTAGTTTCTTTCTTTCTCCTGCACACTCAAACATAGAAAAAAAATAATGCAATGAAAAAATAATCATATTCTCTTTGACTTACACATAATTATGTCTATCCAATTCACGTTATTTTTTATATTCTTTTTATCAAATTTATTTATCTATGCTTTTTGCCCCATTTTTTCCCATTTTCTTACATAATATTTTGTGTATCTAAATTACATTGTTATTTCTTCTCTTAATATTTAGCTCTATTTACTTCATTTATGTTTATTTTCCTCTCATTCTGAACATAAGACTTTTTACTTCATTCAAATTTTCCCTTTATGTTCTTTTTCTATTTTTTAAAATCAACTATTATCTTTACTTTTTAATCTTTATCATTTATTATTATTAAACTTTTTACTTCATTCAAATTTTCCCTTTATGTTATTTTTCTATTTTTTTCTAATCAACTATTATCCTTATTTCTTAATTTTTATCATTTATTATTATTAAACTTTTTACTTCATTCAAATTTTCCCTTTATATGTTCCTTTTTTCTATTTTCTATCAACTATTATCATTACTTCTTATTAATTATCCCTCTTTTTATCATTTATCATTATTACTATCTTTTACGTCCCTTCACCGGCGCTTTGTCCCCCTCACCAGAATCTGTCCCCGAGCCCCGGCCGCGTCAGGCACAGACCGCGGCAGGAATAAGTCCCATTTTCAGCGGATCCTGTTCATCATCTCCTCGTGTGTTCATCCCCGCGGGTCGAGAACATTAAATAATTGTCTGGGAAAGTCATTACGAGGGAGATATCAACGCGGTCGCTGAGACGGAATTAATTTAGGCAGCTTTGTCGCTCTCCTGTGACGCGGTCGCTCGCTAGGTCGAGGTTTGGCGGGGGTGTGGGGGTGTGGGTGTGGGTGTGGGTGTGGGGCTGCGGGTGTGGGGTGGGTGTGGGGCGTGTGTGGGTGTGGGGGTGTGGGCTGGGTGTGGGGGTGATGGGTCTGTGGGTGTAGGGTGCGGGGGTGTGTGGGTGTGTGGGGCGTGGGGGTGTGTGGGTGTGTGGTGTGTGTGGGTGTGGAGGTGTGTGGGGTGTGGGTGTGGGTGTGGGGGTAGGTGTGTGGGTGTGGGTGTGGGTGTGGGTGTGTGTAGGGGTGGGGGTGGGGGTGTGTGGGAGTGTGTGTGGGGGTGTGGGGGTGTGTGGGTGTGGGGTGTGTGGGTGTGTGT
Source organism: Penaeus vannamei (assembly GCF_042767895.1). Classification (NCBI taxonomy): domain Eukaryota; kingdom Metazoa; phylum Arthropoda; class Malacostraca; order Decapoda; family Penaeidae; genus Penaeus; species Penaeus vannamei. Next base: position 7,577,834 of record NC_091562.1, read on the forward strand.
GTGTAGGGGGTACGATCTCTTGGTTCTTTTCTCTCTGTCTTTCTCTGTTTTTGTGTTTCCATTTTTTAATTACTGTCTCTCTTTTTTCTGTCTCCCTTTGATTCTTTGCATGTTTGTTTCTCTCTCTCCTCTGTTTCGGTGTCTTAATATATTTATGATCTTCATTCTCTGTCTTTGTGCCTGTTCCTGTCTGTCTGTCTCTGTCTGTTAATCTGTCTCTCTCTCTCTCTCTCTCTCTCTCTCTCTTTCAGTCTGTCTGTCTGTCTGTCTGTCTGTCTGTCTCTCTCTCTCTCTCGCTTTCTGTCTGTCTGTCTGTCTGTCTGTCTGTCTTTCTGTCTGTCTGTCTGTCTGTCTGTCTGTCTCTCTCTCTCTCTCTCTCTCTCTCTCTCTCTGCTTCCCTATTTTTCTCTCGTGTCACCCTGCTCAGTCAGTGACAAAAGAAAAGATAAGCCTGTATCCTTTCAATTTGTTCTTAAAAAAGAAAACATATTTACTCATACAAAAAGAGAAAAGAAATAAAAATGCTTTATCTGCATTTTTTATGATAATAGACAGAATATAACAAAGATATAATCAGTGAAGGGAACATCAGGTTGCTAAGACCAAAAACAAAAACAAACAACCAAAGCATCTGAACAAAGAAAGAATACGTAATGTACGTCTACGTTCGTCTTCGTTCATGTGAGTTTGTGTGTACTATCCAACGCCGCACACGGATGTGCACACTTACAAGTTTATATCCTTATTAAAATTCATACTTACAAGAAAAGTATCAGGGGAAAGTAGACGCCGCTTCTCCCCTGGACTGAAGGGTGGGATCTCGCGACGGACGAGTTCTCACGAGATTTCGCGGCGATTCCATTAGCTGCCTGACGCTCCTCGCCGTAAGCGGAGCCCGAAAGCCGAAAGCCCGGTTTGCGGACGCCGAAAGTGGCGGGGCGGGCGACCGGATCGCTGCCGGAGCGGGTCGACGTGTGAAGTCAGGATGTAGACGTGCATGCTGACACATGTTTTTAATTAATGTACTTTATATATATATATATATATATATATATATATATATATATATATATATATATATATATATATATATATATATATATATATATATATGTGTATGTGACAATGTGTGTGTGTGTGTGTGTGTGTGTGTGTGTGTGTGTGTGTGTGTGTGTCTGTGTATGTATATGTGTGTGTGTGTGTGTGTGTTTGTGTGTGTGTGTGTGTGCGTGTGTGTGCGTGTGTGTGTGTGTGTCTGTGTCTGTGTGTAGAGAGAGAGAGAGAGGGAGAGAGAGAGAGAGAGAGAGAGAGAGAGAGAGAGAGAGAGAGACAGAGAGAGAGAGAGAGAGAGAGAGAGAGAGAGAGAGAGAAAGAGAGAGAGAAAGAAATATCTCACTTGACTCATAAATTCCAGGGACATTTTCTCCTTCATCTCTGCTCCTTGACCTGCCGTCGGGGCTGCTGGAGCTCAGGTCACACGAGGTCAAGTGAAGTGGGAGAGAGCGAAGGGAGGACGAAAAAGAGATAAGGAATGAAAAATGCAAGAGAATAGGAGATTCCAGAATAAGAATAGGGACAGGTAAATTATGACAAAGAAAGACTGATGGTTAGATAGATAAATAGATAGAGAGAAGTAGATTTATGAAGAGAGAGATAAACATGGATAAAAGTAGGTTTATAGGTGGAGAAAGAGAGGAGATAGATAGATATATAGATAAAGAGACAGAGATAAAGCTAGATAGATAAATAGCTATACAGATATATAGATGCATAGCTAGAGAGAGAGAGATAGATATAGAGCTAGGTTGATAAGTAGCTAGACAGACAGATATATAGATAGAAAGAGAGAGAGAGGAGGGGGGAGAAAGAGAGAGAGATAAAGATAGATAGAGAGATAGATAGTGAAATAAATAGATAGATAGAAAGAGATATACAAAGACTGACTATAAGACAGACAGACAGATACAGATAGACATGTAAATCATATTAGACGGGAGGAGAGAAGAGAGAGAAAGAGAGAGAGAAAGAGAGAGAAAAAAAAATGAAAATAAAAAGCGAAATTGCAAGAGAAAATGAAAGGCGAAACGGAGAAGATTGATGAATTGATAGATAGAAAAACAAATAAAAAGATGGGTAAACAAACAGATGGATAGATAGATGGATAGAAAAATACAGAGAGAGTAGGAGAGAGAGAGGGAGAGAGTAAGAACAATGAAGATATGAAAAACCTCCCCTCCTCCCCCTCTCCCAAAAAAGAAAATAAAGAGAAGAAAGAAAATATGAAGAAATGAGACAAAATGAAAAAGAAAGAAATGTGGCGAGAGAGAAGGAAGGGGGAGATGAACCACAACCACAATCCGTCAACGGTAATGCCAGGTGGGGGGTGGGGGGGTATAAAGGGGTGGTCGTTGGTGGTAGTGAAGGGGGTTGGGAATCTTAGGTAGGAGAATTGGGGGATAAAGAGGGGGTAGGGAGGTTATAAGATCATAATGTAGAGTAAGGGGTCAAAAGAAAAAAAAAATGATCATAATAATGATCATAGTAATATTAATCACAATAGTAACAATTAATATTGATATGAACTAGAAGCACTCAGAGAGCGCATACCTCCGCCAAGGCAATAGGGTCACTGATGCAAGGAAAATATTCAATCGAAGAATTATACTAAATTCGCCTTTCTCAAGTACACAGGAAACGTCCGTAAACATAACCCTCTTGGCTGAGGCAAAGCAACAGGGCTAATGATGCAATAATTAAACATTTCCTGGGTCTAGATCATGTTCCAAAACATCACCAAAATTCAATGGAATCGATGTTGGGATAAGACACACCTCGTATGTGAATTTCATAAAAATCTGTTTGTTTTTGTGTTATAATGCTAACAAACGGACTAACCAACGCGACCAATGCTGCCTCCTTGGAAAAGGTAATAATAATGATATTGATAATAATAGTAATGATAATAATGATAATGATAATAGTAATAATAATGATATTGATAATAATAGTAATAATAATGATAATGATAATGATAATAGTAATAATAATGATATTGATAATAATAGCAATATTAATGATAATAATGATAATGATAATAGTAATAATAATGATATTGATAATAATAGTAATAATAGTGATAATAATGATAATGATAATAGTTATAATAATGATAATAATGATAGTGATAATAATGATGGTTATGATAATGATAATAATAATTTCAATAATGATGGTAAGGATAATAGTAGTAATAATGATAGCGATGATAATGATAGTAATAATGACAATAGTAGAATGATAATAATAATGATAATAATGATAATAATAATAATAATAATAACAATAATAATGATAATAATAATGATAATAATAATGATAATGATAATAATGATAATAATAATAATAATAACAACAATAATAATAACAATAACAATAGTAATAGTAATAATAACAATAATGATAATAACAATAATAATAATGGTGATAATATATCAATATTGTAATAACACTTAATAATGCAATAATAATAATAACAAGGAGTTTACGATAGGTGGTAAGGACCAAGATTGACGGGTATAGTTTGAGTGGCGGTAGGGATAGGGGAGGAGAGGAGGAGAGACAGGGGTCTGGGACAGGGGATCGCTAGATGAAAGAATTGAAGGTGGGATGCAAGAGGAGGAGGGAGTGAGAGGGATAGAGCAGGAGAGGGATAGAGGAGGAGAGGGCTTGGAGTGGGGGCATGGGGGGAGAAGGGGGAGGAGGGGGGGAGAGAGAGAATGTAACAGATTTTATTATCCTCATTATCATATTTTTTTTTGTTTTTGTTTATTTTTTTTTTGTGTTGATTTTTCTTTGATAATCTTTGTACAGCTCTTTATCATGATTTGTGCTTATGGTCAGGTATTTTTCTCTTAAGTAAATTATTTACAGTTTTATGTTTGTTTGCAATTTTTACTTGCTAATACGGCCTTAGGTTGAAATAGAAACTATGATATAATTTTCGATTATCAAATTTTCGTCTGTTCTTCGTCTTTCAAATTCTTTTTTTCTTAACATTATTTGTTTTTGATTATCTTTTAGCGCCGCTTCATTGAGGCCAATTTCTCTATAATCTACTCTTTGATATATATATATATATTATATATATATATATATATATATATATATATATATATATATATATATATATATATTTTTAATTCTTTCTTCTTCCTTTTTTCTCTTCATCCTTGTTTTCTTCTAGTTCTTTTATCATCCCTTTGCTGATCTTATTTCTGAAGTAGTTGTTGTAATCTTTTGGTTTTCTTTTTAATCTTTTTTTCCTTAATTCCCTGTGCTATCGTCACTTTCTCTCAGTTCCCTCATTTATTACCAGTATCCTTACTGCCCATACTGCTTTTTCTCATCCACCTTAGTTATCAAATTTCTCTCAACACTTTTATTATCAGTCTTTTCTCCATACCTTCTGTTATCACTTTTTCTTTTTTAGTTCCTGCGTCCTCTGTCTTTCTCCGTCCCACGTGGCACTCTCTCTCTTCCTTGACCTTTGACCTCGAACTTCCTGCCCGTCTGTCCCTCCGCCCGCTGTCCTGTGACCCAGAACTCCCCTCCCCCTTTTCGTGCGCCCTTTCGCCTCCCTTCACTCCCTTCTTCGCCCTCTCCTTTGTCCTTCTTTATTGTTTTTCTTGCTTTAGCTTTTTTCTGTTTTCTGTGTTTACTTTCTTTGGGCTTCTATTTCTTTCTTTGGTTCTTTCTCTTTTTTTTGTACTTCCTCCATTCGCTAAGCGCTTCTTTTGCTTTCATGTGTCCTCTTTTCTTCTCTTTATCTCCCTTTTCCCCCTTCCCTCTTCCAATCCTTCTCTTCGCCCTCTTCTCCTCCATCCCTTAACCCTCACTTTACGTCTTAGAACACCCTTTCTCTCTCCATTCCTCCCTTCCCCTTAACATCTCCCTCCTCGTTTCCCTTTCCCCTTCCTCTCCCTTTCCTCTTCCCTCCCCTTCCCTCCCTTCCCCCTACCTCCCTCCCCCCTCCCCTTCCCTCTCTTCCCCCTACCTCCATCCCCCTCCCCTTCCCTCCCTTCCCCCTACTTCCCATCCCCTTCCCCTTCCCTCCCTTCCCCCTACCTCCCTCCCCCCCCCCTTCTCTCTCTTCCCCTACTTCCCATCCCCTTCCCCTTCCCCCTCCCTTCCCCCTACTTCCCATCCCCCTTCCCTTCCCTCCCTTCCCATATCCCTTCGCCCGCCCTCACACGCCCATGTCTGCCCCCCCCCCCCCTGCACGCCCTGCACTCTACCTGCTCCCCCCCCCCCACGTGCTCGTGGGCGGTGGCTCTTCCTCCCTTCTCTCTGTTCATTTATTCCTCTTTTTCTTCTTTCTCTTCTTCATTAGCTTATATATATGTTTCTTTTAAATCATCTTTATCCCACTTTCTAGAGGGTTTTATCATTGTTCTTTTTCTTATTCTTTGTTTCTTCATATTCCTATTCTTCTTCATCTTTTTTCTTCTTTCTCCCTCTGTGTCTTCATCTATTCTACGCCGTCCTTCTTCTTCTACTGTTCCTCCTCTTCCTCGTTTACTCTCTTCCCTTCCCCCTTACTACTCACGTCTCCTCCTCTAACTCATTTTCTTGTCCTTGTCTACCTTTTCGTCGCCGCTGTCCTCGTCCTCCTTGTTTATCCCTTCTTTTTCCTCCTCCTCCTTCTCGCATTTGTCTTCCTCTTAGTTCGTCTGTGTCCCCTATTCTCCATTCTTTATATGCTCCTCATTCTTCGCCTCCTCCTCCCTTTATCCCTGTTATCAATCATCCCTTTTGTCCTTCTTCCTTAAATCTTATTTTGTAATCCTACCCTTCCTCTTCTTTCCCTATTCCTCTTCTGTTTCTCTTTCAATCTTTCTCCCTCATGTTCTCTCTTCCTCCCTCCCTCCTTTCCTTCCACGAACAGGAACGCATGGCTCTCTATTCCCCCGTGACGTAATCAATTCCCTCCTCTTCCCTCCATCCTTCTCCTCTTGCCCTTCATTACTTCCTTAATTTCTTTTACGCTTCTTCACTCCTCTTATCGTTAGCGTCTTTCTCTCCCTCTTTTGGCTCTCTTCTCGCTTTACCTATTTTCCCGTTCAATTTTCCTTCCTTCTCTCTCCGCCCCTCTTCCTTCTCCCTTCTTTTAGTCCCCCCTCTCCTCCTTGCTTTCTTTCTCCCTCACTGCTTCAACTCCAGCCTCCCTCTCCCCCCCTTCTCCTGTTCTTCTTTCGACCTCTCTCCTCCTCCACTCCCTTCCCTTCCTCTTTTCTTTCTCCGCTCCCTCCCCTCTCTTTCCCACCTTCCCTCCACACTCCCTGTACCTCCTTTACTCCTTCCCTTTCCCTTCTTCTCCCTCCCTCCACCCTGCCCTTTTCTCCATTCTCTTACTCCTTTTTCCTTCATTATACCTTCCTTCCACCTCACCCATTCTCATTTTCCTTCCTCTTTCTCTTGCCTCCCTCCTTCTTCTTTCCCTTTTCTCCCTCTACACACCCTTCGCTCCCTCTTCCTTACTTTCCCTCTAGCTTGCACTTCCACCCACTCTTCTTATTCTTCCTTCCCTTATCTCTCCCTTTTCTCCCTCCTCCCTTCCATCCTTCCAAGCTCCCCCTCTTCCCTCCACACTCCCCTCCCCTCCTCCCCTTTTTCCCCCCCTCCACCCTTTCCCTCCTCCCCACCTCCCCTCCCTCCCTCCCCTCCCTCCCTCCCTCCTTCCCCGGACCACACAAGCTCTCAAGAAGCCACAAAGAATCCTGGCGTTTTGCTCTTTAATTTGCCATCCTGCTTTCTCATTACTAATCCACAATTTTTTATTTGCTTTTTGGTTCCTTTCGCCTTGTGAGGTGCACGATACTGGGTGTTCAGGGCTCTGGGCGTGGGTTGAGCTTGGATAAACGGGGGATGGGATAGAGAGAATAAAAGAAAACGGATTATAATAGACAAGTCGTGATGAATAAGTATA
>NC_091562.1:7597818-7600318 GCF_042767895.1 Penaeus vannamei
TTCCCTCTCCCTCCCTCCATCTCAGTCCTCTCCCTTTCTCCCGCCTCTCTTAATCGCCCTCTCTCCGTGGTGGCGCGCGGGAGGTACACAAGTAAAATTCACATGGATTACGTGGCTGGTGATGAGGAAGAGGCTTAAGAGGACCATGATAGGCTGAAGTGTGGGGGAGTGCAGCACACACACACATATATATGTATAAAGAAGAAGAGGAACGTGTGCACATCTAATACAAGCACACACACACATACACACGTCATTATCTATATCTGTCTTTCTATCTATTGATGTTTCTGTCCTGTTCTCTTTCTCTCTCGCTCTCTTCTCTCTCTCATTCTCCACTCTCTCTCTCTTTCTTTCTTTCTCTCTCATTCTCTCTCTCTCTCTCTCTCTCTCTCTCTCTCTTTATTTCTTCCTCTCTCTCTCTCTCTCTCTCTCTCCATATATATATATATATATATATATATATATATATATATATATATTTCTTCCTCTCTCTCTCTCTCTCTCTCTCTCTCTCTCTCTCTCTCTCTCTCTCTATACATCTCTCTCTCTCTCTCTATATATATATATATATATATATATATATATATATATATATATATATATATATATAGACTTGATGTATTATCATCAAAAATAAATATTTTGAGCGCAGCGTCTGCTGAAATGCTTCTGTGAAACTGATAACACCAGCCTGCCGATCCTCAATCTTTTATCAAGCTTTCCAACAACATTGCTCAACAGATGACATCATATTAGAACATTCTACCTTTAGATCATTTCGGATTTTACTCACTAGAATATTTACACAAGGCATATTCGAAAATCGGAAATTGATCTAAGAAATACAGATACTTCTGCACAAAATTGGTGTTGTGGAGGGACGGGGACGGCTTCAGTGTATCTTCTTATATCTTTTCTCTTATTTACTTTATCTATTTGCCATGAAATGCTGTTTACTCGGAAGAGGTCTTTAAATGTCATAAGAGGTACATAAAGTGATAGTGTGTTTATTGCATTATTAGAAATGTGACTTCATAAGGTTGATATGTAGTTCCGCTTGAGCTGTAGTGATGGATGAAAAATTTGCCAATTTGTTACTTTTGGGGATATATATATATATCCATAGTATATATATATATATATATATATGTATGTATATATATATATATATATATATATATATATATATATATATATATATATATGTATGTATATATATATATATATATATATATATATATATATAATATATGCGCTTGATTTGTATGTAATCATATATATATATATACATACATACATACATATATATATAAATATATATATATATATATATATATATATATATATATATATATATATATATATATATATATATATATATATATATATATATATATATACATATACACATATATGTATGCATATGTACACATGCAATGCAGAATAAACAGACGTGGAGATGAGCACAATCGCGGCGGAGGAAGCGCAGCCGCCCAAGCACTCGACGCCAAAACCCATCGGGGCATTTTCCTTTCGGCGTCAATATTTGAGGACCTCGTCGGAGGCTTTTCCGACTCGCTTCCTCGCAGCGCCGAGCAAACACACCGGCGCCCGTATAAGGCCTCGGCGGCGAGCCCTTGGCGCTGCCGATACTCCCAAGGGCGCTGGAGGGTCGTTGTGGCGAGGGCGTCTTCGAGGGAGGTCCCTGCAGGATTTCTTTTGAGCGAAGGAAGGACGACCAATGCCAGTCCGTCAAAACACTGAGGAAGGGGGACCAAGAACAGGACAAACCACACTCGACCATTGGAGCGAAGTTACGCACCCTTTCCCTTGCAATTCCCACCCTTAGACCCACGGACAGATAATCCTAGCCACGAAATCCAATTCCCTGAAGAATCGAACGTCCTTCCTCATCCTGATCTGACAGTGACGCCCAGATCCCGGCTTTCATAACCACCACTCTGTCAATGGAGATTATGAGCCGAGGAGGACCCGGCCAGATGGCGAGATAAACCTCATATTACCCAGTGGAAAAAAAAAGATTTACGGGCCTTTTGCACATTATGGAGGTGCAATTCGACGTCGAAATATACAGCTTTCACGGGAGAAATAAACGCGCGGCGGAGAAATTTGGCTTTTGAGGGTTTCTTGAATTAGGAGAATGCAATTTGGGGATATTTGTGGCCGTATCAAGGGCGGGATCAAACAGCTCTACCGACACATAGCATGTCAGTTATGATCATTGGAAGAGAGGAGAGAGAATGAAAGAGAGAAAAACAGGGAGTGAGAGAGAGAGAGAGAGAGAGAGAGAGAGAGAGAGAGAGAGAGAGAGAGAGAGAGAGAGAGAGAGATGAGATAGACAGATAGATGGATAGATAGATAGATAGATATATAGAGAGAGTGAGAGAGAGAGAGAGCAAGCGAGAGAGAGAGACAGACAGAGACACACATCAAATCAGAACGATATAATGAAAGTAGATGACAAAGAAAATGAGAG
>NC_091562.1:7607818-7610318 GCF_042767895.1 Penaeus vannamei
GGTGGATAGGGGAGGGGGAGTTTGTTTTGGCGTGACATGTACTTCGGATTTCAAAATACATCTGATATACAAGAGGACTAGATATATGCGTATTGTGCATGTGGGCTGTTCGTGCCAAGGGTCGGTGCGTGGCCAGCCAAGGAAGGCGAGAGAGGAGGAGGAGGAGGAGAGGAAGATAGAGAGGGAGAGGAAGAAGAAGAAGGAGAGAGAGAGAGAGAGAGAGAGACAGAGAACGAGAGAGAGAGAGAGAGAGAGAGAGAGAGAGAGAGAGTTAGATAGATACCGGGAGAGGGAGAGAGAAAGATAGATATAGGAAGAAAGGGAGAGAGAGAGGGGGGCAATTGGGAGAAGGAAAGAGAAAGGGAAATGTAGATAGACAGATAACAGAGAGAGATAGTGTGAGAGGGAGAGGGAAAGGGAGATACATAGATAGATAAATAGAGAGAGATAGAAATATTGACAGAGTCAGAGAGAAAGACAGAAATAGCCAAACAGAGAGAGTGATAAATAGACGAAGAAGAAAATAAATAACCAACATATGTTATTTCAACCCTTCCTCATTCCACATCCCCTCCCCTTTCCCCCCTCTCCCTTCCCCTCCCCTCCCCATCCTATCTCCCCAAGGTCTATCTATCCTAACCATCACCCTCCCCCCTCCCCCCGCCCCCCCAGACGCCCCGAAAAAGATAATCCGTCAGCGATCAGACAAGCGACAGGAGAAATGGGGCCGAGCGTCGACCGTCCAGCCTAATCCTGATTACCCGAGAAACGCCTCCAAAATGATGGGGTGATCAGGCCAAATGATGGGGTTCCTTATCAACACCCCGTGAGGCGCCGGCTCCAACACTCGCAGATATTTCACGCGTCGTCCTAACCTGTGGTTTGGGTCGTCTCGAGGAGGAGGGGGAGGTGGGGGAGGGGTTTGGGGGTGGGGGGGTCTTGCGCGTGTGTATGTATGTGTATGTGTGTGTGTATTTGTGTATACAGTATATGTATAAGTTTGTATCTTTGTGTAAAGGAAAGAGAGAAAGAGAGAGAGGGAAAGAGAGAGAGAGAGAGAGAGAGAGAGAAGAGAGAGAGAGAGAGAGAGAGAGAGAGGAGAGAGAGAGAGAAAGAGAGAGAGAGAGAGAGAGAGAGAGAGAGAGAGATAGGGAGAGAGAAAGAGAGAGAGAGAGATGGGGGGAAGCGAAAATGAGAGAGAAAGAGAAAGAGAGAGAGGGAGAGAGAGAGAGAGAGAGAGAGAGAGAGAGAGAGAGAGAGAAAGAGAGATGTGGGGAGAGAATGAGAGAGAGAGAGAGAGAGAGAGAGAGAGAGAGAGAGAGAGAGAGAGAGAGAGAGAGAGAGAGAGAGAGAAGAGAGAGAGAAAAGATGAGAGAGAGAGGGATGAGGGAGAGAGAGAGAGATAGAGAGAGAGAGAGAGAGAGAGAGAGAGAGAGAGAGAGAGAGAGAGAGAGAGAGAGAGAGAGAGAGAGAGAGAGCGAGAGAGAGAGAGAGAGAGAGAGAGAGAGAGAGAGAGAGAGAGAGAGAGAGAGAGAGAGAGAGAGAGAGGGAGAGAGGAGAGAGAAAGAGAGTAGAGAGATAGAGAAAGGAGAGATAGAGAGAGCGAGGAAGAGAGAGAGAGAGAAGAGAGAGAGAGAGAGAGAGAGAGAGAGAGAGAGAGAGAGAGAGAGAGAGAGAGAGTAAAAGATGCAATATTAAACAAGAGGAACTAAACTAACTGCTATGGATACATAACAAAAAGGAACAGAAAAGGCTAAGAGAGAGAGAGAAAAAAAAATCTATATATAAAGAGAAAAAATAAAAATAAAATAGAATAAATATTAAAGGTACTGGATATCAAGAATATGTAAAGATTTATATATATACGTATATTATATATATATATATATATATATATATATATATATATATATATATATATATATATATATATATATATATATGCATATATATATATATGCATATATATATATATATATATGTATATATATATATATATATATATATATATATATATATATATATATATATATAAATAGATAGATATATATGTGCATATATATATATGTGCATATATATATATATATATATATATATATATATATATATATATATATATATATATATCAGAGAGAGAGAGAGAGAGAGAGAGAGAGAGAGAGAGAGAGAGAGAGGGAGAGAGAGAGAGAGAGAGAGAGAGAGAGAGAGAGAGAGAGAGAGAGACGGAAGGAGGTAGAGAGATTAAACATTACACTAAAGAGAGGAAAAAATGAGTTAAAAAATAAGAAACAGATGTGAAAACAAAAGTAGAGAGAAAAACGAATGAAGAGTGATGCATATTGGGGCTCCGTTCCATCAAATTACGTGAATAGAATCAAGGCTTTGGTAAAAAGTTGTTTTTATCATCAAATACCGTTACTATGAGAGTTATTATTGTGTAATGAGGATAATGAGGATAAAAAACTACAATAAAACATAATGGTAATAATAATCATAATAA
>NC_091562.1:7613453-7615953 GCF_042767895.1 Penaeus vannamei
GATCCCCCCCCCCAGAAGCAACTAAGAAAAAAAGGGGAGGAGGAGGGTGAGTCATAAATGTTATAAGAGTGATTCCTATAATTTTAATTATATATTTGTATTACTATATAAGGGAAAATTTTTTTTAAAATTTTTTTTAAAAAATGTTATTGTAGGTTAAAAAAGTCATTATATTTGATGTTTTTGGGCTTTATTGCTGTATCATATTACACTTTCGATTTTTGGGGGAATTTTAATAATAATTTACGTTTTTTTTAAAACCCAAAAGGGGGAAAAACGAAGACTGTCAGAGCCAGGGAGTGCCTCTGTTGATGGAGAAGGAATTGATAATGAGGGGACCATGAAGAAGAGGTTTTTGGCAAGAGGGCATCCTCCCGGGCCCCATCCTAAAAAAGCCCCTTTTTGGGGGAAGCAATGAAGCCACTGACAGTGAATACAAAAAAACCCAACACCACAGAGAAAAACAGAAGCACAAAGGGAAGATTGGTTTTTTTTGGAAAATTTTGAGATGATGAATAAAATTTAAAAGGAACCTTCAAAAAAAATTAGTGAAACATTAGTTAAACTTTTGGGGCGGTGTTTAGAATAGTTTTGGGAAACCCCTTGATTTTAATTTTTTTTTTTATATTTAAAAAACTAGATGCATTAATTCCCCCTATGAATGGTAATTTTTCAAATAATTTCTTTGCAATATCTAATTTTTTTTTTCCTTTTATTTCAGGGAATGCACAGGACCAGTTACACCAACTTAAGGCCATCAAAAAGTGGGTCTTTTAGACCACCATTCAAAAAGAGCAACAAAAAACAAAAAATTTTTGTCAGTCCAGTGATTCCCCAACCTGGAGTGGAGCGCAAAAACATAAAAGGTTTCCCCGGACAGATACGAAAGCCTCCCCCAGCCAAAGAATTTGGCCCCTTTCCCAAAAAACAATCCAAGAATGAACATTTTCAGAAGGGAACTATAACAAAAAGGGCTATAGGGAACCCTGACCAGACTCCAGATGTGAGACTAGACTTTTTGAAGCGTGACTGGTTTGAGGGCAAGGAAGTGCTTGATATAGGTTGTAACATTGGACATATAACTTTAACACTTGCAAGGGATTTTAACCCAAAGCGAGTTGTTGGAATTGATATTGATAAAAAACTGGTCAATATTGCGGAAAAGAACATCAAACATTATCTTCGTAAGAGTGATGCTGAGGAAGCCAACTTCCCCAAGTCAATGAAATTGTTATATGGTCCGTTAAAACCTCCGTTACGAGCTGAAAACCCCGCCCCCAAAAGTTGTTTTTCAGTAAGTTTCCCTTCATGCTATTTATTTTTTGTTGTTTCATCTTTCACTGACAAAATCTTTTGAAAGATATGAAAGAATAAAAAATTTTTTTTTTTCTATTTTTTTTTTTTTTTAGGCAAATTACTTCTTTAGCCGGATGAATTGTGGGGAAAAAATTCGGGGCCCCCGTTTGACCTAATACTTTTTTTATGTTTTCCCCAAAAAACATCTCCCAACTGGGGAGATTCAGGACTTAAGAGATTTTTTCGACGTATATTTTACAACTTAAAGCCAGGTGGTAGACTGGTACTAGAGCCACAGGGTTGGCCATCATACAGCAAGCGCAGAAAACTCACAGTAAGTACTTTTTCCTTCCATGCTTCAGAACAAGCATGTGCACATACAATTACACACACACACACAAATATGCATGGCAAATACACATACACACAGATGCTCTTGAGTAGACAGAAAATGTACACTCATTCACATGTACGCACGCACGCACACACACACACACACACACCACACACACACACACACACACACACACACACACACACACACACACACACCCCCCTTTTTTATTCTCTCTCTCTCTCTCTCTCTCTCTCTCTCTCTCTTTTTTCTCTCTCTTTTTTCTCTCTCTCTCTTTTTCTCTTTTTCTCTCTCTTTTTTTTCCTTTTTTCCCCTTTTCTTTTTTTTTTTTTTTGTTTTTTCCTTTCTTTTTTTTTTTTGCTCCCCTTTGTTCTCTCTCTCTCTCGTCTTTTTTTCTCTCTCTCTCTCCCCCCGCTCTCTTTTTTCCTCTCCTTTTTTCCCCTCTCTCGCTTTTTTTTGTTTTTTCTCTCTCCCCCCGCTCTCTTTTCCCTCTCTCTCTCTCCCCCGTTTTCTTTTTTTTTTTCCCCTCTTTTCCCCCTCTTTTTCCGTTTCTCTGTTCTCTTTTTCTCTCTCCCTTTCTTTTTTCTTTTTCCTCTTTTCTCTCTCTCCCCTTTCCCTCTCTTTCTCTCTCTCTCTCTCCCCCCCTCTGTTCTCTCTCTCCCCCCCGTTTTTGTTCCTTTCTCTCTCTCTCCCCCCTTTTTTTCCCCCCGTTTTTTCTCTCTCTCTCTCTCCCCCCCCCTTTTTGTTCTCTCTCTTTTTTTTCCCCCTCTCCCCTTCTTTCTCTCTCTTCCCCCCGTTTCTCTGTTTCTCTCTTCTCCCTCTTTTTCTCTCTCTCTCTCTCGCTCTCTT
>NC_091562.1:7620953-7635322 GCF_042767895.1 Penaeus vannamei
TGATTCTGTATTGAAGGCTTGTGATGCTAGTGTCTGTGATACAGTCATTACTGGTAGTACTGGTAATAGTTCTCTGGTGAATGAAGTAGATTCCCAAGTAACACATTCCCCAAGTAATGCACAAAGTGAGAATAAATTTGATAATCTGCCTTATACTACAGTAACTAATGTTGACAATACTAAGAAATGCAGTGCCACTTCAGGACATGTTATTCAGGCTGTTACCCCTCCTGGTATTTTGGTTTCTCAAGTTGACGTTTCAGATATATCTTTGGCAAAAAAAGGTGAAAGTTGCACTGTTTATAATGTTAGAACTCTTCCAAGGGAAGATTTTACTGTGATAGACAACTGTATATCCAGAAAAACTGAGGGCATTGACACTGGACTTGTTGATGTGAAAAACAATAGACATAGCCTTGAAAATAAGGCTTCTGTGTGTAATGACATTAAATCTTTAGATAAGGAAATCCCCGGAGCCATGGTGAATAGTGAAATGTTTGCTGGTTTATCAAGCAGTAAATCTCCAAGGAATGAAAACCTTGAATGCACAGTTGATACTTCTCCACTCAAGCGAAAGAATATAGAAACAGGGGAAAAAGACAATAACATTTGTGAAGAAAGAAACAATAAACAGCCGAGACTTGAAAATCAGTGAGCAACTTCCAAACTTGTTCATGTAAGGAGCAGACTACTGAATTTTGCAGGAAACACAAAAGACACAGGTGTTGGTTTCCAGACAAAATTGTTCATCCAGTTAATTTTTAATATTGGTGGGAAAAAAGTCGTATGCCACTTAAAGTTTGGTACAACATTTCTTTGCATACAATGGAAGGAGAGGAAGTAACGCATTCAGTGTTTGATGAAATCCATAGAAAGTGGGAATGCATGGCTGTGAATCCAGGACTGACTGCTTGGTGGCCTTGTATACGCTTTAACATCTTCAAAGTTAATGTTTAATGATTGCTTGAAGTGCCAGATGTCAACTAATTGCTTTTGGACAGCCAACAGTGCTTCAACATCTAGCTTACATTTTATTTTCAATTCACCAAATTCCAATGGTGAACCTTGTTTTAATGATCAGGCAAATGCTTGCATTCTTGTATTGTATGTAGTTGGATTGTATGTATGAAAGACCATTTTTTATTTCATATTTATTTTTTAATTTTTCATGTTTTTAAAGGTTTATTATTGTTAAAGGTTCAAATATTGAAAATGTAAATCTGATAAAACCAGCCTGTGTCTCTTTGTAACACTAGTCGGCAAGAATGTTAAATTCTGCTTTTCCTTCTGTATTTTATTCACTGTCACAAGAACAAGCTTACAAGGCCATTTCTGGGAAAATTTATGTCATGTTCACATAATGTGAAAACATGATGTACAATTCATTATTGGATTTTATTATCCTTCATTTTTGCTGTTGTTATCTTTATCTTCTTGATTTCAGCGAACTATTTTTTTCAGATTTTTTGGGAGGAGCGATTTCCAGCTTTTACCATTGTGATCATAAGTGATGGAGAAAAAAAATCTTATTTTTATTTAGAACATAATTTTGACATACAGATGGGACTGGTCTCATTTCCTTCAGAAAGACAATGATAGGAACTCGATCCTATGTTTACATTATAACTCGCGGAAGTAATGCATTCTCGTAAATGTATTTTTTTTTTAGCTTACATGAGGAAAAAATACAAATTTTATAAAGTAGAATAAATGTCCTGCCCACTATCTTTCTGATGGGAACGAGGCCCATCTCCAGTGGCCAAAAAATGTATCCTGATTAAGGCTTACCAGAAAAAGGGAAGTTCAGGTATTTGCAATTGAGACAATGTGCTCATATTTTCCAGTTTCCACTTCCTATCTGCAATGGAAACTATATGCTAATATTTTTTTTTTTAATTTTTTCATTTCCTATCAGCAGTGCATGCTTTTAAGCATTTTCAGTGATTATATATTATGTACAATTTGGTGCAGTGACCTAATATGTATATTGTATTTTCAGCAGTATACTACATTTGTAATTTTTTTTTTTCATTTTTGTGTCATTTGCCCATTATCCTTACATTCTTGCCAGGAGAAGATGCTAGATATTTGTTTGGATTCTTTAGTTTTCGGTTGAGTTCAGTGTTTTCCTTTGCTCACACTGAATTTTAAACTTGCAGAGATGGAACTAGTCTCTTTTTTTTTTGTAAATATGACTTTCAGAATAGTGTACCAAATGCAGCTTCGTTATTGTCTTTCTGAATGATGAGTAGACCCAAGTTAGTTGTTCAAAAACATCAGCCTGAGGAAGGCCTTATTACTTTTTAGAGGGGGTAAGCTCTTGTTAGGTACCCTCAGCATAGCAACTGGTAATGGAATTTTTTAAAGCCCAACAGATTTTATAGGGTTTTTACATATACTTACAAAAAAAGAAAATATCAATATATGCAACATATGCTATCATTATTCTTTAGATTTTTCATTTCTGTAAACTGAACAAAGGCCATTCCCGCATTTCTTTGATGGGGAAAATGTGTGCTTTAAGAAATAACTTTCAAAAGTAACACACACATTAAAGCAGTAGCACTTCTACATTTGAAAAACAGGACTTGTATAGTACTTCTTTTTCTGTCATTAAAAAAAAACAACCACACCTTTCATAAAATGTTTCAATGTCTTCCAGCGTTTGTTTTCACCTAGATGGATCTTTTAAACATGTATAAGATGCAGCAAGAGCTTTGTAAATAACGTTGACATGCCGAGAATACTAGTTAGAAGAGAAAATTATCAATGTGATGTTCAAGGTAATGGAAAATGGAAGTTAGTATGTACATAGCATTCCTATTCAAATAAACCATACTACAAACTAATGGTGGGACAGTCAAGATAACAATTGTCTTTGAACTTTTCGTTGCTGGCAACTTGAAACAGCATGAATCAGGATTTACCCCAAATGGGTGACCCAGATTTGCGTACCTGTTGATAGATAATGGGCACTTATATTGATTATTGAGCATGGTTTCTTGAAGTAAAAAAAAAAAGGGATCTATATTTTCCAGGAATTCTAAGCCATTCTGACAGTATCAAGAAAACTCTTGCCGGAGTTTTATAAGAAAATGCGGAAAAATACATTCCATGGGTAGTTCTGAAAATAATATCCATTGCTCCCTTCCCAATTGATAATGTGTGTACTAGGGAGTTGCTAATGCATTACTCTTGGAAATTCCTTTTTTTAAACCACAGAAATAATTTTGCATTCTGTTATCTTTATCCTGTGATAGAGATAAACTTAGGACATGAAGACTCAGTCACACACAAAGTAGATTACCCTTTGCTTATATATTTACTATTTAAACAACATGATTAGCAAACATTGAATGCAAAGTTATCCTTGGTCACTTGATTCAAATACACTTGAGTTCTTAAGAATACATTATTTAAATGAAGATGAGATGGCTGATGTATAAGGTTATGATCCTCCCATCTAATAGTGCAGTATGGTATGCAGTATGATAACTGAGCTTACTTCATAGCAATGCTGCATACCAAGCCAAGTGTATTAAAGACCAAACCTCATGGTCACTATGCTGTTCATCTGATTCTATTAATAAACCAAGCCATGGTTCCATAATATGGGTCATGACCGAGCCTGAGTACTCAAGAGCACTGACACCTTGACCCTCACTCAGTTTTACTTGCTGCACCGCGTTACTGCCGCCCGATCTACCTCCCTCTCTAGGGTGGACATCTGTGGGAACCACTCAGGTCTGACCAGCCTTGCTTGTATCGCGTTTATTTCTACTTGTGTGTAAACTCTTAACAATAAAGAGTTAAGCTGTAATCAAGGATTACTCCTGCCCACCAGCATCAAGATAGGAGGTTAATAGCCTTTTATATCTGGTGGCTGCGGTGGGATCTGAATATGCACCTCTGGAGAGACTGGTAATTTTTATTTATTTATTCATTTATTTTTTTAATGTTTGAAAATAAATGTGCTAGCCATCAAAGGTCGGAAAGGGCAAAGAGTTACAGATTACAATAAAATTTGTTGGATGTCAAGGTTTAATAGTGTTATAAGATAGGGTAGTGAAAAGGGGAAAAAAGGGGAGAAAGTGAACTGGAGCAGAAATTAGTATAGAGGGGAGGGTTAAGGAGGTAGGGCTATTGTAAGAATTATAGTGAATCTGTCACTGGGGAAGGTATAAGAGAAATGTTCAAGGAAGAATACAGATAGCTGTTGAAAAATAGAAGCATCCGGGAGGAGGGAAAGGTGTTAGATGTCAAAGATTAGAGGGTGTTATAGTAAAGTATGGTAACAAAAAGGGAAAGGAAGGAGGTTGAGGTGGTAAAGCGATTAAGTGAATCTGTGACTGGGTAAGGAATAGAGATAATAGGTGATAGTGATAGATATAGTCTTGGTAGTAAGGGATTAGGTGTCTGAGGTTTGAGATAAAGGATCAGGAGTAGGTTAAGGAGTTGTGTCTGGGGGTTCAATAGGGATGATGGGGTTTGAGGAAGAGTATTGTGATGGAATAGATTCACGTGTACATCCAGGAGGGAGTGGGAGGGATAGTGGGGAAGGATGAGGTTTGGGGGCTTGGTTTGGGTGGTATGGGTGGTTGAGGTGGCTGAGAGGATAAGGTGTGTGGAAAAGAATTGGGTTTTGGAGGTTTTGGTTTGGTTGGTTGAGGATGAAGTATTTTGGGAAGTTAGGGGGAATATGAGGGGGTAGAGCAACTGAGTGAATTGCAGTGTATCTGTGACTGGGGAAGGAGTAGGGACATTGATAAAGGAAAAAAGAGGTGGCTATTGGAGAAGTAGTTGAAGAATCCAGGGGTTAAGAAAGGGAGATTGGGGAAGGTGGTGAAGCATAAGGAAAAATGTCTGGAGAGGAGGGGTCTGGAGGACATTTGTGATAGAAAGGATTCATGTGAGTATTCAAGTGGAAGTGGTAGAGAGGATGGGGTATGATGGAGGACTGCTACCTCACACTCAAACTTATAGGCAGGGTAGTTCCTATAAAACACATTATGGGAGTCTCCACAATTGGCACATGTACGAGATTGAGCAGGGCAATTTCAACGGTCATGACCAGGTTGGGCACATAGAGGGCAGCGGGCTGTGGAGCGACAGGTTCGGCTGGGTGGCTAAAACGCCAACATTTCTGAGGAAGGGGTCCATGTTGTCAGACATGATAAGACAATCCACCAATATAAACCTCATGGGGGAGGTCTTGTCTATGGAAGCTAATCTTGGCAATATTAACGTGGGATTTATGTTGGCCTCTGGGAGAAAGAGTGTAACACTACTGCTTCTCCATCATATTCATTTGGGGAAATAGAAACAGTTCCAGTACAAGTATTATGAGATGGGTAAGGTTCGGCAGGAAAGGGTTTGCCAGTAGATAGTGCACGAGCTTGGGCTTCAGATGTAACCGTGACAAGGCGTGAACGATCAGAGCGAATGCGAAAAGTAACCTTCCCTATTTGTTTCTGGAGGCACTGCTGAATGAGAAGGGTATTCTCAGAATAGGGGGCTGTGGGGGAAATCACAAAGGATCGAGCCCACTTTGCTGGGTCAAATAGTACTCAGGTCTGCAGAGGTAGAGGTAGCAGAAGGACGAGGGCGAGAGAAGATGGGGTGGTATGGAGTGGTGTAGTTTTGCATGGGGGGGGGGGGGGATAAGGATGAAGAGTAGTAATAAGGGAAGAGGGGGATGACATTGTAGAGAGTTGTGTAGCAAGAGATGAAGAGGAGAATGTTGGAGATGTGGACGAGGTGCTTTCTAGGGACTGAGTAATAACTTGGGTCGGTGATTCGGAATGGTTACAGTTGTTCGTAAGCGTCAAAGAGGGGGTGTGGCGGACACCACAATCACTACGGCACCGGTGCTGCCTCGCTCTGGGTACTTGCATCAGTCAACACCGGTGCATCCTCGCTAGGCGTACTTGCCTAACCTCACTCGGTACTGGCGCACCTTGCTCTGCATAATTGCCCCTACATCGAGTCAGCTAGCCGGCAAGCATGCCGAGGTCCGCGGTGCTGATTCGCCGCGACACGGGAGATAACGATGGAGCCGTCGCACAATTAGCGCACTCAGCCACGGCCAAGCTACATTTCTCATTTCGTATTTATACTGCATTTCTCGCCAAAAATACACACACTTAACAGTCTTCTCTGCAACTTGAGTTTAATTCTCCTGTCTGCTCAGGGCCTAGGGCTCTCAAATTACCTCGCCCTAGGCCTCTCCACATTGGTGACCCCGGAAACGACATGGACTCCAACGCAGCCACCCTCTTCACTGAACTGAATGTCGCCTCCATCCCCCTTCCACCCTTTTCACCAAATGAAGCCCTTACATGGTTTCGAAGAACCCAGTTCAGGCTCAAGAGCATCAAAGAGGCGACCACCAATGCAGACCACGTCATAGCTGCCTTACCTGAGAAGATTTTCCCCCGAATAGCCCCCTGGTTAGATACCCAGCCAGACAAAATTGAGTACGACATACTGAAGTAGGAGCTGCTGAAGGAGTCTGAGAGGGCGCGACAAATTTTCATCCCCATCCTGCCACTCGTACTCCAAAACAAGTCTGGCACGAAATTACCACCCTATGCCGCCTCCCCACCAGAGATGCAGAAGGAAAGTTCCACGAAGTGGACCCTTAAGAAAGAAATTTGGCTTCGTTCTCTCCCCGGCAACATCAGAGAGAAGCTCCACGACTCAACGAAACGGCCATTGAAGTCCTCCTCACCAGAGCCAACGCACTAATGGAAGCTCATCGGCAAGCCCGCCCTCAATCAACAGCTCCCGTTTTCCCGTCGATTCATCCGATTCCTTGCCGCTGACGGTATCTGCTCGTACCACAAGCGGTTCGGCAACGCGACGTACCATTGTCTCAACGGATGTAGGTGGAAGCCTCGAAGACATCCAAAACAACATGGAAGGTGGCCACCAAGCAACACGGCAACAGCACCGACTAATGCAGTCGACCGCCCCCAACGCCCAGCTCTACCTCACCACAGACGCCTGCAGAGTTGCGGTAGGATCCACCCTTGAGTAAGAAACTCATGGCAGACGACAGCCCCTGGCATTCAACAGAGAGCTCCTGGCAGTACACCTGGCCATTACCAACCTTTGCTGGATAAAAGTCACCCTCGTCATGCCCAGAGAACTCTTCCCCAACAACGGCAATTCGCCGCCAGCAAACCAACCCGTCGCTCTCATCACCCATCCTATACCTCACCAGGACGACCAAGTTCGTCTTTTCACCATGATGATGCCAGCTACACGAGATCCGGACGCCATTCTCGCCCGAACAGGATCCGTCGGCCTATCAGCACACTCGGCCGCGGACGACCCGGCGAAGCCACAATTCTCATTTTGTATTTATATTGCATTTCTCGCCAAAAATACACACACTTCACATTCTTCTCTGCAACTTGAGTTTAATTCTCCTGTCTGCTTAGGGCCTAGCGCTCTCAAATTACCTCGCCCTAGGCCTTCTCCACATTGGTGACTCCACAGGGGTATTAGCATCAGTGGTCAGAGCTAGGCCCCCTGGGGTTAATGGGAGGCTCGGGGGAGGTGGGCCTTGCCAGTCCTCCTCCCCCCAGATAAAAAACCATCGGCAGTGTTAAATATATATGGAAATGCCGGGAGGAGGGGAACTGCTCCTCCCACCACCCAGCAAGAGAGGCGGACTGTGGATCCCGCTGGGAGGGCGACTTCCGGGACGCAGGAAGGGAGCGAGAACTACTCGTCCCGCCTGCGTTCTGGTAAGACCCAGACCAGAGTGAAGCTTAAGGGGGAAAACCTTCGGGAGCCCTGTAAGTGGATGATGGGTTCTACAGCCTGCCGTCCCCTTATATGTGGAGCAGCGTCGGCGGGGGTGGCAGGGGTGGCGTCCACCTGGAGCGACTGCCCGAGGCTAAACCTCAGGGGGGGAGTCAGGGTGGGGGCTTGGAACGTCCGCTCTTTGCGTCAAGATGATCGGTTGCCTCTGCTGTCGAGGAAACTGGGGAGGCTGAGAGTGGGGGTGGCTGCTCTCTCGGAGGTGAGAAGACCTGGCAGCGGAATGATCATTGTAGGTGGCTACACCTACTACTGTTCAGGCCGCAGCGACGGTCACCATCTCCAGCAGATTCCAGCCCTTTTGACTTCATGTCTCTTATTGCTGTGTACGCTCCTACCGGTTTGTAAACTTGACGTGAAAGAGATGTTCTACGCCAAACTAGCATCTGTGTCAGACAGGTGCCCCCGGCGAGATATTCGTGTTGTCCTGGGTGACTTCAATGCGGTATCTGGCTGTATTCGAGCTGGCTATTAGATGTCTGTCGGTCCCCATGGTTCGGGAGCTGGTACCAGCGCCCAGACTCACATCGCTGGACATGGTACAGCATTGCTGGTAATGCAGCCAAGGAGATCGACCACATACTCGTTAACACTCGTTGGAAGATCCTCCAGAATTGCAGGGTGTTTAGGAGTGCCGAGTTCTATGGTACTGACCATAGATTGGTTGTGGCTACCCTCTGAGTCCATTACAAAAACCCCAGCAGACCAATGGGGGAGGCTGAGGGAGGGGGAATGTGCCCGGGGTTTTGCTGAGGCAGTCTCTGGTCGTTTCACAGCACTCGAAAATCTGACGGACCCTGTACTTCTGTGGGACACCTTCAAACGTGAAACGCTTGATGCAGCTCAAGAAACGATTGGTGAACGCCCGAGAGTCAGGCGAAACTTCTGGCAGGGGATCGAGATTTGCACCGTTCCCAGGTGCGCAGAACTCGGTCTTTGTTAAGAAGGGACAAGGAACAGTTTATTAGGAATCTTGCTGAGGAGGTAGAAGGCCATTTCTTAGTAAATGACCTTCGTCCTGCATACCAAGCCCTGAGAAAGCTGAAATCCAAGCCCTCTTCACAGGTGACAGCAGTTCGCTCAGTAAGTGGTCAGATCATCTCAGATCCTGATGCGGTGCGGGAACGTTGGGCTGAGTATTTTGAGTAGTTGTACCAGGTAGACCCACCAACAGTTATCTTGGATGCGGGTAGTGTCGAGGTTCCATTGCCGGACCCACCCATCAGTGAGGATTCCCCCTCCCTAACCGAAGTTAGGGGGGCGATCTCCAAGCTGAAGAGTGGTAAAGCAGCGGGTACTGTTAAAGGCTGGTGGTGAACCTATGGCGCAGGGGTTGCATGTTGTCCTGGCTGCCATCTGGCGGTCTGGTACCGTTCCCCCTGACCTTTTGAGGGGTGTGGTCATCCCTCTCTGGCAGGGGAAGGGGGACCGATGGGACTGCGGCAACCACCGAGGCATCACACTGCTCAGTATACCAGGCAAGGTTCTTGCCCACATCCTTCTGAGACGTATCAGAGATCTCCTACTGAGGTATCAGAGACTGGAGCAATTGACCGTATCCTAGCGCTTCGAGTCATTATAGAGCGTCGTTGTGAGTTCAGGCGTGGGCTGCTTGCAGCCTACATCGACCTCAAGAAGGCATTCGATACAGTGCATTGGGAATCACTCTGGGAGACCTTGAGACTGAGAGGAATTCCAACAAGGATTATTGGACTAATAGCAAGCCTGTATACTGGTACTGAAAGTGCTGTAAAGTGCGGTGGGGGCCGGTCAAGCTTCTTTCCTGTTAGTTCAGGAGTGAGGCAAGGCTGTGTCCTTGCACCAACGCTTTTCAACACTTCCATGGACTGGATAATGGGCAGAGCTATTGTTCAAAGTCATTGTGGAGCAACTCTGGGCAATATCAAGGTTACCGACCTTGACTTTGCTGATGATGTTGCCATTCTATCTGAGTCTTTGGAATCCTTAGTGGTGGCTCTCGATGCATTTAGTAATGAAGCGAAGCCCTTAGGTCTAGAGGTCTCCTGGACCAAGACCAAGATCCAGGACTTTGGGGACATATTAGGAGAACCTGTTCAGTCGGTACGTGCTTGCGGCGAGGACATTGAAGTCACAGAGAGCTTTACATACCTTGGTAGTGTAGTTCATAACTCTGGGCTGTCAGACCATGAAGTCAGCAGACGGATTGGCCTGGCAGCAGGGGTCATGAACTCTTCTCGACAAAGAGTATTTGGAGATGAGGGTACCTGTGCAGAAGGACCAAGCTTCGTGTCTTCAAGGCCCTGATAGTGCCAGTTTTGCTATACGGTAGTGAAACCTGGACACTATCCTGCGCCTTGGAGTCTCGACTTGATGCCTTTTGTAATAGGTCCTTGTGCCGGATCATGGGGTACTGTTGGCGGGACCATGTGTCCAACCAACGGCTACACCGTGAGACTGGCACAGGACCTATTACCTGCACAATCCGTGATCGCCAACTCAGGCTTTACGGCCACCTGGCTCGCTTCCCTCAGGATGATCCCGCCCACCAGGTTGTCTCTGTTCGAGACAGCCCTGGGTGGAGGAGGCCTGTGGGTCGACCTAGGAAGTCGTGGCTTGGGCAGATCGATCAAACCTGTCGTGAGGAGCTTGAGATGGGCCGAGTCCCTGCCTGGCGACTTGCCATGAGGGATCCTCGCAGGTACAAGCAAAGGGTGGATGCGGCTATGCGCCCCCGTCGGCGTTAGCTCCGCAATGATGATGGTCAGAGCTGTGGTCAAAGGAGGAGCAGTGGTTGGAAAACCATCAAAATCAAATTCAGATAGACTATTTGATGAAGGGGCAAGCCTTAATGCCTCAATTAAGGGTAAAGAATCTTCATTAATGGCCATGGTGAGCCTGAATTAAGTGGGAAAAGAAACGGTCTACCCCTCAGGGTCCCCATAAGGTGTAAGGGCTAGGTAATTAATCAAGGGAATACCTTGCCCATGGCTTACGGAGACCGTTCGTGACTGACACAAAGCCAGCCTTTCATCCTTTCAGCATGGCTCTCACACCTTAGGAATGGAATAGAAGAAGGGAATAAAGAAGATATGGAAAAGGAAAGAAGAAAAGAAAGGACCAAACAAAATTAGTTGAGGCAAGGGCCCCAAGGTAGGGATAATCCTCTACATTGGGTCTCAGTCCCCGTCTCCTAAGCCCTCCCACAACGACAACGAGCTAGGTTTTGGGAGGGAAGAGACAGGTACTCGATTACAAATTAACTCTTTATTGTTAAGAGTTTACACACAAGTAGAAATAAAGATATGAAGATAGGTGGCACGGGCAGTGGTAACACAGCGTTGCGAGCAAGAGTGAAGATCAAGTTGTCGTTGCCCTTAAGTAACCAGGCTCGGTCATGACCCATGCTATGGAAGCAGATGTCAGGATGAGAGCGTGGCTTAGATTAATAATAGAACCAGGCAGACAGCACAGCTACCCTGTGGCTTGGTCTTAAACACGTGCCTTGGATTGCAGTATTACAATGCAGTATGCCACACACACACACAGACGGTTGAGGTTGAGGGATAAATCCATCCATATTCATGCATGCTATCAAAGAGGGAGCCTGGCACATACGTTTAGAAAAGATTATTGCCACAATTGAGAACAGACCTAAGCCATCTGATGAAGGTGGCTACCCCGTCTGAGGTGAGAAGACTTGTCTGTGGCACCGCCAGTTATTTCAAGCCACAAAAATGGTCACCAACTCCATCCAAAGGGTAGCTAAAGCTATCTCCAGTGGCCTTTGGTAGTAAAGGAGCCTAAGTGAATGCCCATACTAAGACTGAAATATTTGTTTTGCTTCAGTTCTCCCACTGGGAGTGTTAGAAAAGTATACACACAATGGATATGCAAAACTGGAAGGTACTCAAATAGAACAAGTCATAAGGGTAAGCTGAAAAACATTTGACTTAAGGCATTAATTACAAACATGAACACAAACTGGGAGGGGCGACAACACTGTCACCTCTGCGGTGTGTGGTGGATCTTGCCTCACTGCTTTTGTTTTGCCTGGGTCCTACCTGTCATCTCCAGCAATAAGGTTTCTGATTCTAAGATGCATAACAAATTACTCATTACCAATCCTCACTCTTAAGAAAGGAAAATAAATATATATTATATTAAAGAACTTCAATTTCCATGTATTTCTTTTAAAAGTTGGAAACAGCCTTAGTGATAGTACCATGTATACAGACTACTGTAAAATGTTACTGCCACAATAGGAACTGAATAAAAGCTTCACATTTTGATCTCATCTGTAAAATACGAAATACATGAACAACTATAAGTATGAAATGCTTTGTAGAATTCAAAATAATCTGACATAATATTTGACTTGAAAAATGAAACATTACTATTCTCACAGCAGGTACATTCACATTTGGGCGTTTCTTAGGAAACCAGAAATATTTTTGACATCCTAATGTAACTGCTAACCATTTTATCTGATGGGATTGACCTTGACAGACCCCTTGTTTATGTGAAGATTTATCCAAACTACTTAATTCGTATAATTTCCTCTATATCTGGATTTTATGAGAGATACTTGTATTCGTAAAAAAAGCAAATTATGACCCCATCTGACCTCAGTGCACCATATATTATAATCATATTCATATTCATATATTATAATCATAATCATATTCACCATGTATTATAATCCTTATTCATCATATATCATAAACAGTATTCATCATATATCATAATCAAATCTCATAAATCAATTTAAGGAGGAAAGTACAATTTCAACTCTGATTGATGTGATATGATTGAGTTAATTTCGATCACAATATAATGATAAAAGAATAAGAATCTGGAAATAAATACAGTTTCATTATAGTGTCAATAAAAAGGCTGTCATTAGCAGACGTCAGATCTTCCTTTTCAGACAGTTAAAAAGCCTGGCAGACATGAAAGGATTGAAGGTTTTCATTCGCAGTACAAACAGCATGTGTACATGTGACTGCAGATGTACTAAAAACTAGGTGGTTATAAAAAGTAAAAAAAAAAAAAAAGAAAAAAAGAAAAAAAAACTTCATTTAAGGCAGAAAAACGTACATGGACAGAAAAAGGAAATAAATGTTTATATCAGTGCTACAGTAGATGCCTCCCAGCAATAATGTAACCAAAATAACATCTTGTTTTAGACCAAAACAGAGGGAAGGCCAAGAAATAATCACAAATATCAGATGATTGGCATATTCTATCGAAATATATATATATATATATATATATATATATATATATATATATATATATATATATATATATATATATATATATATATATATATATATATATATATATATTTTTTTTTTTTATTTTTTTTTTTATTTTTTTTTTTTTTTTTTTTTTTTTAGTCAGAGATGTGGAAATGGTTAATGATTAATGGTTAAAATAAATCTGCTAGAATCTAAGGTCATATAGCACTATAGGAAGGTATAGTAGAAGGGGATGTCAGGTGATAGTTGCTGAGTCTACTATCTAGAGTAGTGTTGAAAGGTTGAAGATGGGTAAGGGTTGATGAGGGAAAAGGTTATGGTGTTTTAGGTAAGGGAGTTAGATCAAGTGAAGGATATTTATGCGTCTGAGGAAGGAAAACAGGTTGTCAAGGCAGAAGCTGTGGGATTCTGTAAGGATGTCTGGTATGTTAGGAGGTCGGTGAAGGGAGGATAGGTGTGGAAAATCAGAGGTACGTGCTGTATTAAAGCGTGGACAGGACAAGAGAATGTGTGGAACTGAAAGAGGGACATTACATAGAGAACATAGGGGCGGGTCAGAGCGTGACATTAGATAGGCGTGTGTTAGGCGAGTGTGGCCAATACGTAAGCGTGTGGGGGGATTGGTCGAGTGCATAGACTTTATGAGGGTTAAAGAGTTACGGGAGTCAGTAAAAACAGTAAAAGAGGAAGAGGGGGATGAGTAAATGCGTTTTAAGGCAAAAAGCAGTGCATACAGTTCTGTAGTAAGGACACTAGATTCAGGAGGGAGGGTGTATTTGAGAGTGCGATTTGGGAAGGTTACTGCTAATCCAGCTCCTGAGATGGATTTGAAACCGTCAGTGTAAACATGAATGCTGGAGGAATGAATGGTTACATGGTCAAGGAAATGAGTGAGAAGGATAGAGGGGGGAATATCTGATTTTGGTGGGTCAGGGAAAACTGAGGAGCAAATACAGGGGTTAGGTATAAGCCATGGAGGAGTGGAATGGACAGAAAGTGGGAGAGGTCGGAGGTCAGGAAAGGGGGGAATAGGAGAGGAGGGTATCCATGCGTACGGGGAAACGAGTAGGTAAACGTGGAGAAGAGGTAAAGGAAGGAAGCAAGGATTGTGGAATAGTTAGTTTGGTAAGGGAAAGTTGGTGAAATCGAGCATAGCATCGGAGAGAGTGAAGGGCTCGACGTCGAGAGAGGGATGGCATGCCAGATTCAGTATATAGGCTCTCAACTGGAGAGGAGCGGAAGATCTAAGGGCTAAGCGGAGACCGATGTGGTGGATTGTATCAAGGTGAGCAAGAA
>NC_091562.1:7635822-7638322 GCF_042767895.1 Penaeus vannamei
CGGACGCCGAGGCCAGCTGGCCCCTCGGCCGGGTGTCCTCCGCCGGCGCGCCCATCCCGCGCGGGCGCCGAGGGCGTGTGGTCCCCGGCCTCGGCGCCCGCGATTAAGCCCGGGCAACACGCCGTATTTCTCAGCCGTACAGACAGAACTCGACGGCCCGGGTTTTGGTCACAATAAAACTTAGTTGGGAGCATTAGTAGCTGTTGCATCGGAGCGGCAATAAAATCGGGCGGGCAGGTGACGAGATCGGCCGCTGATAGACGAGGTGTAAATTGCGCTGCGAGACATTAACATGGCTCGCTCGGCCGCAGGACCCGCCGGGGCCGCCGCGCTCAGGTCCTCGCGGGGGGAGGGGGAGGGGGCGGAGGGGGGGGGGGCGACAGGATTCGGGGCGGGGCAGCGGAGGGGCGGTGTCGCTGCGCTCTCAGGGGCACCCACTGCGCTCGCAATTCTGTCAAGCGTGGCTGCTCTCTGTCTGTTTGTCTGTCTCTGTCTTGCTACATCGCTATCTCTCTTACTCATTATCTCTCTCCCTCCCTTCCTCCCTCCTCTCTCTCTCTCTCTCTCTCTCTCTCTCTCTCTCTCTCTCTCTCTCTCTCTCTCTCTCTCTCTCTCTCTCTCTCTCTCTCTCTTTCTGTCTGTCTTCTAATCTGGTTCGTTATCGTGAATACAGATTTCACAAAATAGAAATATCTTGTTGTGAATTGTCTCCGGATTTAGAATTAATAACATTTTAAAGAGAAAGAGAAAATGGTTAATGCACAGAAAGAAAAATGGAAGGAGTGAATAAGAGAGAAAAAAATCAAATATTTCCACTCAGATCAAGAGAATAACCCACAAATGCATATAAAAATAAATTTGATGATTAAGTACAACAAACAAATAAACAAACAATCAGACAAACAGGCAATAAGTAAATGCGTAAACCAAACAATAGATAAATGAATAAATAAAAGAGAAATCAAGACAAATAAAAAGAAAACCGCAGCTCGGAAACTGAACTCAGAATTTGGCAGATAACAGAAAGCAAAACAAAGTGTAAATCTAACCAAGAGAGATAAGAGGAGATTTTTCCCCTTGAACAGAGTGGAGGGAAGAGAGAGAGAGAGAGAGAGAGAGAGAGAGAGAGAGAGAGAGAGAGAGAGAGAGAGAGAGAGAGAGAGAGAGAGAGAGAGAGAGAGAGAGAGAGAGAGAAAGAAAAGAGAGAGAAAGAGAGAGAGAGAAAGAGAGAGAGAGAGAAAACAGAGAGAGAGAGAGAGAGAGAGAGAGAGAGAGAGAGAGAGAGAGAGAGAGAGAGAGAGAGAGAGAGAGAGAGAGAGAGAGAGAGAGAGAGAGAGAGAGAGAGAGACTTTGAATAGAAATTGGGAGATGGAGAGATACTTTGAAAAGAAAGAGAGAAAGAAAGACAGAAAAAGCCTATAATAGTAATGATGCTAATATTTGTAGTTGCAATAAGAATACGAATAAGAATGATCACGCTAATAACAAAGATAAGGATAATGATGATAGTAATGATGATGATTATAACGATAAAAAAATAATAATGATAATAACCATAATGATGATGATAATGAAGATGATAACAATAGTAATAATGATAACAATTCATATCAGTAATGATAATAATATTCATGATAAAGATGAAGATAGTAATAATGAAAATAATTATCGTAACAAAAATATGATGATACTGATAATAACAATAACATTCATAGTAACAAAATTTTCATTATCAATATAATTATCATCACCATCTTCATCTCTTAGAACTGTAATTGTTAGCAATAGTGTAATTCAAAAAATTATTTTGATAATTTTTAAATCACATTTCATTCAATTCGTACACAGGCCATTCTAAATAATATGTCATTAATTTAGCAAACCTATATTAGGTATTGTATTATTTTTATGAGGATTATTTTGTATAGGTAACATTCAGTTATCTCTCAACTGATCTTATGTGCAATTGCTTTATCCTTTCAATATCATCTATCATAATATCCTGGCATGCAAGATTTAAATGTGATACGTAGCATTTCGACCAAGAACTACTTCTGTCAAGGGCAAACATGCAAAAGCAACATATGATTTACACTCGAGACATTCCGCTCCTTTTAGCCTTTTTGAACTCTCCTTTTAAACTTTGATTTTTGATAACACTGCATTTAAAATCTGTTGACGTCCAAACTCAATCAGTCTGTGAAAACATGGTGATTGATGGCTTCAGAAAATAGCCAGGGAGAGACTGTGAGTAAAATTTATGATAATCGGTTCTGGCAGTGAACAGATTGAGAGAGAGAGAGAGAGGGAGAGAGAGAGAGAGAGAGAGAGAGAGAGAGAGAGAGAGAGAGAGAGAGAGAGAGAGAGAGAGAGAGAGAGAGAGAGAGAGAGAGAGAGAGAGAATAATAACACCAATCGACAAACCCAAAGCCTTTTGCCTAGTCGCCGGGTAAGAAGCTGCCAGTACTACATCTTGATATAACCGCAAAAATGATAAATA
>NC_091562.1:7640822-7643322 GCF_042767895.1 Penaeus vannamei
AACAATAATGTTGATAATACTGATGATAATAATAATAATAAAAACAACAACAACAATAGTCATAAAGATAATAATACTGTAATTACAATACCGGCAATAATGATATTAATGATGATGAGGAGGAGATTAATGATAATAATGATGGCAGTAATAATAATGATGATAATAATAATAATGATAACAATAATAATGATAATAATAGGAATAACAATGGTAATGGGAATGGACATTGATTATGATAATGATAATGATTATTTTAGTATCATTAATAACAATGATAGTAATAAGAAGGAAAATGATAATGACAGTGGTGATGATATCAATAATAACTAACAATTATAACAACAGCAATAACAAATTGATGATTATGAGAATGCAATAATGATAATGATAATACCAACAGCGATAGAAATGATGTTGATAAGGATGACAGCAAGGGTGATGAGAGTTTTAGTGATAATGATGATATATATGATAATAGTGAAATATTAGTGACGATGATAAAGAAATGGACACAATAATGATAGAGATAATATCAATAATAATAAAAATGATAATAATGATAATAGTGATAATGATATAAATAATAAGAAGAATGACAATGATAATGATAACGAGGATAATAATTAGAAAAGTAAAAGCAATAATAATAATGATGATGATCATGATAATGATAATCATAACGATAATGATGACAATTATTATAACAAAAATCATAATAATGATAATAGATAATAATGATAATAATAAAGGTAAAAATACTACTAATAATAACAACAACAACAACAATAATAATAATAGTGATAATAATAATCATGACAATTATAATAATAATGATAATAATAATGATAGCAAAATGATAATGATGATGATCATAACAAAAAGGATAATAGTAATAGAAATAATGCCAATGATAATAATGATAATAATAATGATGGTATTAAAAATGATGATAATGCTTATGACGATAATAATAATGATAACAACAGTGATAATAATAATGATAATGATAATGATGATGATGATAATAGTAATAATAATAATAATAATAATAATAATAATAATAATAATAATAATAATAATAATAATAATAATAATAATAATAATAATAATAATAATAATAATAATAATAATAATAATAATAATAATAATAATAATAATAATAATAGCAATGATAATAATAATAGTAGTAATAATAATAACAACAACACCAACAACACCAACAATAATAATAATGATAATAATAATAATAATGATAATAATAATAATAATAATAATAATAATAATAATAATAATAATAATAATAATAATAATGGTAATAGTGATAATAATGAAAATAATTATCATACTGATAATAATGATTATATTAATGATAATCACAATAATGATGATAACAGTAATAATAATAATGATAATAATAATAATTATGAAGATAATAATCACGATAAAAAATAATAATGATAAAGATAATAGCAATGATAATGATAATGATAATGATAATAATAATAACAATAACAACAACAACAATGATAATAATGATAATAATGATAATAATGACGCTAATTATGATGATAGTAATAATGATGATAATAATAATCATAATAATAATAATGATGGTAACAACAAAATACTCATAATTAATAATGGCAAATAATAATACCGATAATAAAGCTTACAATGAAAATAATAATGATGATAGTGAGAATAAAACCAATGATAATGATGATAATGATAAAAACAACAATAATAGATATAAAGATATGTACAAAGATTATTACGACAATTAAAACAATGTTTATAATATTATTGGTACTAATGATGATGATAATGATAATGGGAATGATAACAAGGATACTGAATAATGATGTTGGGATATGATAATAATAGTAAGAACAATGAATTGAATGATAACATTAAGGATAATAATACCAATATTGATGAGTTGATGATGATAATGATAATAATCATCTGACAAAATTATGTTAATAATTATCTGTAATATCAATTAATTAAATGATAATGCAAATGATTATAATACTAATAATGGTGATAAAAGCAATGATTATGATAACAATAATGAAAATGGAAATGATATTGATACTGATGATACTAATGATAATATCAATGATAGTAACTGATAATAATAATGATAATGCGATTGCCAATAACAATGATAACAATAAGAAAAATAGCTAAAAAAAAGAAAGAAAGAAAAAAAGAAGAAGAATGAAAAAAAAAAAATATATATATATATATATATATATATATATATATATATATATATATATATATATATATATATATATATATATATATATATATATGTATAACAAAAAATAATAAATAATAGATAATGATAGTAATGATAATGAGAATTATCATAATAATGATATTAGTAATGATGACGATAATGGTATTAATGGTGCTAACAATAACAATGACAGTAGATATATTACTACTATTAATAATGTTCATGCTAATGATTCTGACATTACGATAT
>NC_091562.1:7650822-7653322 GCF_042767895.1 Penaeus vannamei
GCAGTTCATTTCTGTTATTATTTTCATTGTTATAAGATTCCTATTCTTATTTACATTTCATTCTTATAATCGCTAGTACTGCTGTTATCATAACCATATATATGTATATATTTTCATCATTAGCCTTAGCATTTTTTGTCATATATTTGTTAGTGTAAACAACAGTATGATATTGTTTTTTTATGATCATCATTATATCCTTTTTTATTATAATCATCATTATATTTTTTCATCGTAATCATTTTTATCGGTTTTGTTACAATCATCATCCATTTTGTTATCATAATCATCATTATTATTATCATTTTTGTTATCATAATCATCATTATTATCATTTTTGTTATCATAATCGTCATTATTACCATTTTTGTTATCATAATCGTCATTATTATAATTTTTGTTATCATAATCATCATCATTATAATTTTTGTTATCATATTCATCATCATTATCATTTTTGTTATCATAATCATCATTATTATAATTTTTGTTATCATAATCATCATTATTATAACTTTTGTCATCATAATCATGATTATTATCATTTTTGTTATCATAATCATCATTATTATCATCTTTGTTATCATAATCATCATTATTATCATTTTTGTTATCATAATCATCATTATTATCATTTTTGTTATCATAATCATCATTATTATCATTTTTGTTATCATAATCATCATTATTATCATTTTTGTTATCATAATCATCATTATTATCATTTTTGTTATCATAATCATCATTAACATCACCTTTGTTATCATAATCCTCATTATTATAATTTTTGTCATCATAATCATCATTATCATTTTTGTTATCATAATCATCATTATCATCATTTTTGTTATCATTATCATCATCCCCGGTAGCATCACTAAGACTACCTTCGTACCAAAAAAGACAATCAGCTCGACGCACCAGCACCCCCCCCTACCCCCGCCGCGACCCCCCACCCCCCACCCCCCCTTCTGCCCTACGCGTAATTCCTTCCTCACGAACGCATATCGTTAGCCTCCCCTCCGCCGCCATAAAGGTCATGTCCGACCGACTCCAAACCCTGGCGGCGCCCTTACCGACACTCGTTGACGGCTGAAAGACCTTGTTTCAGGAACGTGTGATTAATATCTTCCGTGCAAATGACAGGGTCAAGATGCGGTAATTGAGTTTCTCTCTTTGCAACCGGCCATTAGGCGCTGGCGGCCGGCTACTGAGGGAGCCGCCGCCGCCGCCCCCGGATGCGAGGGAGAAAGGACGCCTAATGAAGGCACGCTGTCGGGAGGAGGGAAGGAAGGGAGGGAGGGAAGGGGGGGGGAAGGAGGAAGAAAGGTAGAGGGAAGTGAGGGAGGGAGGAGGAGGAAGGAGGGTGGAGGGAAGTGAGGGAGGGAGGAGGAAGGAGGGTGGAGGGAAGTGAGGGAGGGGGAGGGGGGAAGGAGGAGGAAGGAGGGTGGAGGGAAGTGAGGGAGGGAGGAGGAGGAAGGAGGGATGGAAGGGAAGCGAGGGAGGGAGGAGGAGGAAGAAGGGTGGAGGGAAGCGAGAGGAGGGAGAAGGGAAGGAGGGTGGAGGGGGAAGTGAGGGAGGGAGGGAGGAAGGAGGGTTGGAGGGAAGTGAGGAGGAGAGAGGGAGGGAAGGAGGGGGAAGGATGGTGGAGGGAATTGAGGGAGTTGGAGGAAGGAGGGTGGAGAGAAGCGGGAGGGAGAGAGGAGGGAGGGGGAAGGAAGGGGTGCGTAGGGAAGGGAGAGCGGGAGGGAAGGGGTAGGTAGAAGGGGGAAGGAGATAGGAGGCGGGCCTTAGAGAGAGAGGAGAGTCGAAGAAGAATGAAGAAAAAAGAAAATGACGGATGGACGGAGGGACTGGTAGAAGGATGGATGGATAAAGTGACAGGTGGTTGGATGGAGGGAGCAGCCGCGAGTGAAGAAGAGGGAGGGGAGGTAGGAAGAGAGGGAGAGAGAGGGGGGGGGGGGGTTCAAAGGTTTTACAGAGCAGATAAATATAAAATACATATAAAACTAAAGTAGTTCATTTTAGTTTTATCTTATATTAAGAAACTTAATGCCACTGACGTTTTAGATGTTCATTTGGATTTGCTTTAAAGGTAATCAAACTATAAATGTTACAGATATTGTGGGTAGCTGGTTCCGTATCGAAGGTCCACGGTTTGCATTGCCTGCCACTATTTCTATACGTGATCTTGACTTGTTGAGCTTTTGCCTGTCTTGTTCAGACGCCAGCGCTGTTACCTAGAGCTGGATGAAGTGAGAACCAGTTTCAATAATACTTTTAAATGGTATTGTGCATGAATATGCAAGTTTCATAATAACATATGTACACTTGTTATAATTTTGTTTTCTGAATTTGAACTTTATCAGTTGAACCCCGTATGTTTGAGCAATGATTAATGATACCTTGAACTAATGGCTGCAAAACAGATATTTTCGCTTTACTAGAGATTTTATCATATATATAGAAGATATAAATCAATGTGGTCATTTCTATAAAA
>NC_091562.1:7658322-7660822 GCF_042767895.1 Penaeus vannamei
CATTTATCTTTTGTTTGGTTTTATTTTTTCTTCTTTGTGTGTTCTTATGAGTGTTGATTTTGTGTTAGAAAGAGCAGTTAAATTCCTGATGAAATATGTCACAGTAATGTAATGTAAATGATATTGCTTTTCTGTTATATTAGAACCGTAACGTTTTATGTCAGAATTATCCATCTTGAATTTACTGGTTTTATACCTTAATTTCATTTACATCATATGTTGTCCTAGAATACGATATGGCATTGTGTCAAATTACAGAACGCACACACGCACGCACGCACATACACACCCAGACACCACACACACACATACACACACACACACACACACACACACATAAAAACACACACACACACACACACACACACACACACACACATATATATATATATATATATATATATATATATATATATATATATATATATATATATATATATATATATATATACATAAAGATAAAGCATTGGGAAATCACGTTATTTATTTTATTTTTTCTAATGATTGAAAAACATTTTTTGTGTCTCCTCCTGAGAGTATCAAGTTAAATGACAAGGGAAGGTGACCTAAACAACAAAGTAATATGCACCGAAGCGTGTGTGTACATATGTATATATAGAGATATATATACTTTCACACCCATATATAGACAGATAGATAATTAGATAGATAAATAGATAGCAATTCTTCTTGACCAGGTGTCGAATCTCTCGTGTTTGATAAGCACAGGTCATCCCAGTTCATACCTGGAGTGGAAGTGATTTGAGACCTATAAATATGAACACAAATACAGCTGAAATAAGAACTTGCTCGCTATCTCGAAGACGCCATTCAGCCCTCTCTCCGCAGCGGGACGAAGCCCTCGAACTCACCCACGAAATAGAGCCGTAGCCAGCGCGTCCCGGCTCCTGACGCGGCGACGGAGACAAATGGCCCTATACATCGTGTGCCGTCGCCGGTCGGAGGTTCGTCGCGCCCTGGCCTTCGAGTGGATGCCTGGCCCGGGTATCCATCACCTCGGGCACGGCGGGTATCAGCGGGTATAGATTATCCCGGGGTATCTATGCTGAGTAATTTCGGTTGATGACATTGCATGCTTTATGGGGGTACTAATGGGATATCATCATTCTTTGAGGATTAATGGGCGGAGAGCTCGCTGTAATGGAGTTTTTAATGTGATTACTTTATGTATGTGTTAGATATATTATTACTGTTAATTAATATTGACGATGATTTTCTAAAATGAACTGTGATTCAGTGAAACAAAGAGTAATAGCTATTGGTTTGGAAATTTACCTGTCACAGCAGGTAAATTGATTTATTCATCATTGCCATTTTTCTCTCCTAAACCTGTTCTGATATGTAAGAAAAAGTATTGAAATTTCAGATATCATATTTGTGATTTGCTTGATCGTTTGTTGCCCAAAACGCGTTCTTTAAAACCTCGTGAATACAAATTTTGGATTGCATGTGTGTGGGCGACATTTTTTTTCTACTTAGTAATACTAAACACACATGAAGAGTCAACATACTCAAATACACACACACTCACACATACACGCATACCCAAATACACACACATACACACAGGCTCACATTTCGTTGGTTTGTATACAGCTCGCCCACACACACACACAACAGACATTCTCTTCAAATGATGTAATTGTGAATATTTCATTTTAAAGTGTTTATTTTTGCGTTTTTTATTGGCACATGAAGTGAGTCAGTTGAGAAAAAAATTATAAATAATCTCAGAAAGTTTAGATAGTCAAGCTAAGAAGACAAGTCGACAGATGGACAGACAGACAAAGACACACGGACGGACAAAGACACATGGACGACAAACAGAGAAGAAGGTCAGACAGACGAACGCAAACGGACAGACAGACAAAGACACACCGACGGACAAAGACACATGGACGACAAACAAAGAAGAAGGACAGACAGACGAACGCAAACGGACAGACAGACAAAGAAAGACACGTGAACAAGCAGGACCAGGCAAAGGCAGAAGGAGCGCTGTGCTCTGTTCAGCGGCGAGGGAACTCATGCTTGAAGGAACGCCAGCCTCGCCAGGTGCAAGGGCTGGGCGTGGGCGGGGGCTAAGGGGCGTGGAGGCGTGGCCAGGAAGGGGTCCGGCCAGAGAGGGCGTGGCCAGGCTGAGGTGGAGCGTGTGGCCTGGGGGCACGAAGGGCGGCCCAAGGGGAGCTAAGTCTATGTGTGGGAGTGGTAATATAGGAATGTGTGTATATATATATATATATATATATATATATATATATATATATATATATATATATATATATATATATATATATATATATATATATATATATACATATATATATATATATATATACATATATATATATATATATATATATATATATATATATATATATATATATATATATATATATATATATATATATGAATATATGAATATATACATACATACATATATATATATATATATATATATATATATATATATATATAT
>NC_091562.1:7670822-7675822 GCF_042767895.1 Penaeus vannamei
AGTGAAGACCTTAAATGGTTTGGCAACACAAAAAAAAAGAAAAAAAAAATAATCCGGAAAAAGTTTTTCGTGCTTTCAAAACCCAAATCCTCTGGTGTATCTCGGGATGACCTACTCCGCATATGGAAGACTTTCATTCGACTAATTTGCGAATATGCACCACCACTCTAAATTAAAAAGCCTCCAGGGAAGAGCACTGCACATCACATTTTGATCCAACTACACCTCAAATGCCGATGCGTCAAATCAGATTCAGATTCCGTCCTCAGAAGACTGGAGGAAATTCTAGACAGAAAAATTCTCCCACAGCATCTTTGGATCCGCGAGACACCGGGATCTGCTTCCTCCGCCAATCTGGAAAACAGCTTCGTGAGGATGTTGACAAGTTCTGTGAGCCAAAGTGTCAACTGTATCTTACTAAAATAGATACTTAAATGCCCACTTTGTAAAGTGACAATTTTACTATTGTAACTAATTTTTCTAAATAAACTCTTTATTAGTATCAGAATTATCATTATCATTATTGTTATTTTCATTATTATCAAAAACAAACATATACATATATACAAAGATAAGCATATATGTACGTGTGTGTGTGTGTGTATATGTGTGTGTTTGTATTTGTGTGTGTGTGCGTGTGTGTGCGTGTGTGTGTGCGTGTGTGTGTGCGTGTGTGTGCGTGTGTGTGTGTGTGTGTGTGTGTGTGTGTGTGTGTGTGTGTGTTAGTGTATATATATATATATATATATATATATATATATATATATATATATATATATATATATATATATATATATATTCATATATATTCATATATATATATTTATATTTATATGTATATATGTATATATATATATATATATATATATATATATATATATATATATATATATATATATATATATATATATATATGTGTGTGTGTGTGTGTGTGTGTGTGTGTGTGTGTGTGTGTGTGTGTGTGTGTGTGTGTGTGTGTGTGTGTGTGTGTGTGTGTGTGTGTGTGTGTGTGTGTAGAGAAAAATACATGTAAGAGAAAGAGAGAGAGTGAGACTGAGAACGTGAACACAAACAAAATATAAAAGAGGAAAAGAAAAGGAGGAAAATGGAAGAAACCGCCCGTTCCCTCCGCCCAACAGGACTCCCAGCGCCCGTCCCCACAACATCTGCTCAGAGCCATTTGGCTGCTTGAACCCCTCCCCATCCCTCCTCTCTCCTCTCCCTCCTCTCTCCTCTTCCCCCTCCTCCTCCCTCCATCCTCTTCCCCCTCTCCCTCCTCTCTCCTCTTCCCCCTCCTCCTTCCTCCATCCTCTTCCCCCTCTCCCTCCTCTCTCCTCTTCCCCCTCCTCCTTCCTCCATCTTCTTCCCCCTCTCCCTCCTCTCTCCTCTTCCCCCTCCCCCTTCCTCCATCCTCTTCACCCTCTCCCTCCTCTCTCCTCTTCCCCCTCCCCCTTCCTCTCTCCTCTCCCCCCTCTCCCTCCTCTCTCCTCTTCCCTCCCCCTTCTTCCATCCTCTTCCCCCTCTCCCTCCTCTCTCCTCTTCCCCTCCTCCTCCTCCTCCTCCCTGCTGCTGCAAACTGGATTGCAACATTCAGCGGCCGTTCAATTGATTCGTCATGCATCGCCATATGTTTCGATCGCGTTGCACAGAATGATTTGCAACGTCACATATCATTAAAAGTGAGTGGGAGAGTAAACACTCACTCTCACATGCGCCGCTTTGGCTTCTCTCTCTGTCGCGCTGCCAAAGGGGAAAGTGTCCCTGGGTTTTTTTTTAAGTCATTTCCCACTGCGACGAGAACATGCTCGGTGTTATATTTCATTAGAAGAACAGGACGCGGATGCTGTTGAGGAGGACCTCGAGGTCTTCCATTGTCTAAGAGAATATAAAACAGGCTGTCTTAGTCGGGAGAGTCACCGCCATGAGACAAAGATGACCTTTTTAGCAATACCAGTTAGCAATAAAAGCGAAAAGTGGGGCGAAAGCAAAAGTAACAAGAGTGGCACTCGGTGTGGCAGTGATGAGAATAATAGTAGTAAAGATGATAATGATATTACTGATAAAAATCTAATAATGAGGACAGAGATAATAGGCATGATAGAAAGTACAAAACATATGCTAATTAGGTTACTACTTAAGGAAAGTGAGAATAATGATCATGATAAGAAATTTAATGGCAATAATATAAATAACAATTATAATAATGCTCAAGGTAACAACAATGACAACAACAATGACAACAACAAAAATAACAATATCGACACAACAACAGGAACACCGTATTATGAACAATGATGATAATAATAATAAAATAATGCTAAAAATGCAAAAAATAATACTGGTGATAATGATAAATATGAAAATGGATAATGTTCATAATGGCGATGATAATGATGATCACGATGGTAATAATGAAAAAAATATTAATAATAGTGATAAGTATAAGGATAACGGTCAGGGAAATAATGACACATGAAAATGAGAAAACCTTTAACAGAAACCGAAGCAGAAAACAAAACCAAAACTCAGCACAGCAATAATAATCCCATTATAAATATCAATATCAATCAAGACCAGAAATTATAAAGCAGACAAAGATATACATAATGAAGAACCTCGACCATCCATCACGACTTGTTTGCCGCTGCCGTCGCCAAGCGAGTCGCGAGACCTGACTGGGCTCTTACTTATTCTTTCTTTCCTTCTTCTCCTTTTCTCTCTCTCCTTCTGGTTACTCTCTCTCTCTCTTTCTCGCTGCGTTTGTCTGTTTTTGTTTTTTCTCTCTCCCTGAATGATTGAGAGAGAAATAGATGTAGATAGCCACAGAGACATACATATATATAAATATATGTAGATAGACGAAGAGGTAGATAGATAAATAAAGAGAGAGAAAAAAAAGAGAAAGGGGGGATAGACAAAGAGAGAGAAATAAAACAGAGACAAAGAGAAATGATAAGAAAGAGAGGAAATGAAAGAGTGAGAACAAGAGAAAGAAAGAAATAAACCCTGTGGCTAGCGGGACTTCTTTGTGACAATCCTGTTCTTGTTGTTTGTTGTTGTTTTTCTCTTTCATCAGAAGCAATCAATAGCATTTGTGTCGATATGATTGATGAACCCGTAAACATTAGAAGATTTTCACCTCGCCGCCTCTTCAAAAGTGTAAGAGGAGAAAAACAAATAAAAAAGGAAAGAGAAAGGCAAAAAAGAAGAAGTGTAAGCATGAAAGAAAGAATAAGAAATCACCGAGAAGGAATAAATAAGGCCGCGACTCAGCCCTTCCCAAGAAAGCATAATTCTTAAGCATTGAATTCTGTCTTCGAACGCGTCTTATCATCAATTATTTTGGACTGCGGAGAAAATCC
The DNA here is from genome assembly GCF_042767895.1 of Penaeus vannamei. Lineage (NCBI taxonomy): Eukaryota > Metazoa > Arthropoda > Malacostraca > Decapoda > Penaeidae > Penaeus > Penaeus vannamei. Next base: position 7,674,185 of record NC_091562.1, read on the forward strand.
TCGCGAGCTTGTATAATGGACATGCATTTGGGATCATGCAACGCCAGGATCAGGCAAGAGCGAGTCTATAAACACGCGTAATCACACTTATATTGAATGCAATTGCACGAAAACTCCCAACTCTCAAATCCTATAGTTTGCAATTTATTCAATTTCTTCGCCCCTTTTTGCAACAATCAGCGAAAGAGGATTAAGGCGACGGAGGAGAAAAATTGCACATTTGTCCGCCTGTGTGTTGAGCTGCAACATCCCCCGCATCTCGCTCCATCTCGTCTTCAGCGCAATCATGCATAATACATCAGGATTAGGCGCAGATGCCGGGCGCGCGTGACAGCTTCTTCTGCGACGGCGACTCCCTCTTCGGGCGGCCTTGACCCTCCGCCCGCAGCCCCGTCACGCCGTAAGAGGACAGGCGGCGTGTGTGGACGGAGGGCGGGAGGGATGGGCGAAGGGCGGAGGGCGGGAGGGATAGGCGGACGAAGGGCGGGAGGGCTGGGCGGGCGGAGGGCGGTAGAAATGGGCGGGCGGGATGGGGGCGAGGGGTTGGTAGGAACTTTGCAACGACCATTAGCCAAGCAACTGCAAACCAGAACGCCATGCAACGGCGAGACGGACTCGAAGTTGGCGGTTGTTTGTTTATCTGTTCTTATGAGGTATGTATTTGTTTGTCATTATCATAGTCTAATTATTGGCGGTGTTGCTATTATTACTGTTATCATTGCTACTAATACTACTACTGTTATAGATCTCATCCTATCCACCACTTTTATTCTTATTCGTACTCTTAGCATTACTGCTGCTGCTCTTACTTCTACTATTGCATGTATTTCTGCTTCCACTATCATTATCAGTCTTATCACCATTATTAACATTGATATTATCATTATAATCATAGATATTATCATTATAATCATAGATATTATCGCAATTAATATCAACATCATCATTACTATTATTGTTATCATCATGACCATCATCTGTCACTTATTTTATTTCTTTTATTTTTCATCTTATGTGCCTTCTTTTTTTCGTCTGGTAGTAAAGGCTAATCCTTTGGAAAGTGTGTGAAGCAAATCCATTGGCATCTCACACGCTCTGAGAAAAGCAAGAAAGGGAAATAGAAAAATCGAAAGAAAAATCGAGAGATGAAAGAAAAATACTTACATATCTAATAATTACATATCTGCCTATTTGTGTATATGTAAGTGCAGTTGAGTATTTTGGTATACGTAAGAGTATATGAATATGTGAATATATCAAAATGTGAATATATGAATATATATATACATACATATATATATATAAATATATATATATATATATATATATATATATATATATATATATATCTATAGATATATACATATATATATATATATATATATATATATATATATATATATATATATATATATATATATATACATATATATATATATATATATATATATATATATATATATATATATATATATATATATATATATATATATATATATATATATATATATATACATATATATATGTACATATATATATATATATATATATATATATATATATATATATATATATATATATATATATATATATATATATGTATATATATATAATGTTTAAACACACACACACAGATCT
>NC_091562.1:7690822-7693322 GCF_042767895.1 Penaeus vannamei
TGTATCTGTGCCAATGAATATGTAAGTTTCCTTTACATACGCGTGTGTGGCTCTGTTTATGTACAAGCGCACATGCAAGTAACTTTTTGTTTGAGTGCCTTTTATGCACTGACAAGGGTGCTTATGTCTCAAGAAACTCATGTAAATTGATTTTTTTTAGCCCCGAAGGCCAAAGTCAAATACATAATCCATTACGGCTTCGCCCTTCGGTCGCCACACAACACACGCCCTTCGGTCTCCTGCTGCCAAGAGCCACGGCCCTCGAGCGCAAGCAGGGCCCATAAAGCCCTTTAACGAGCAGAATTCCACAACCTTATTGTTATAACGCAACAACACGCAATAAGATTCACCTCATCTGCAGGTCGGCCACCGCCAGGTGACAAAAAATGAGCGCGGCAACTGAACTTCAGGAACATGTATCGGGGAGCACGCACGCACACACATACGCACACACAGATAGATAATAGATAGAGAGATAAAGAGAGAGAGGGAGAGAAAAATAGATAGATAGAGAGAGAGGGAGAGGGAGAGATAAATAGAGAGAGAAAGAGAGAGAGAGGAAGATAGATGGATGGATAGATAGACAGATAGATAGGTAGAGAGAGAGAGAGACACCCACTTAACTTGGGGCGTCTCCCCTCCCCCTCGGGAAGCTTATTTCCTCCCTGAAGAGCTTGCCGTCGGTCCCTCGGGGCGGCTCCTCCCTCGGCCTCAGAGTCCGTCGGGAAACGTGACCCGGAAACCCCGGATCGAGACCACACACGGCGCTGAAGGGACGGCGACCCGCGATGACCTACGGAGGGCGGGCGGGGGGAGCCTGGGGGGGGGGGGGGGGGGACCAGACGGGGGGAGGGGCGGAGTGGGAGAGGAGAAGGAAGGGGGAATCGGGGAGGAAGGAGAGGAGTGGGTGAGGGGGAAGGAAAAGGGAGAGAAGGAGAGAGGAGAGAGGAAGAAAAGGAGTGGGAGTAGAAGATAGGGGGGAGGACGAAAGGGGTAGAGGAAGAAGAGGAATGGAAGTAGAAGAGAGGGAGGGGAGAACTGGATTTAGGGGAATGAGAAGCGGAATAGGAGTAAGAGATGGGGAAGGCGAAAGGGGGAAGAGAAGGGATGGAGAGAGAGAAAATGAGGAGGAAATTTAAAGATGAATGATTATTATAGAGGAAAATGAAGCAGAAATGCCGAGAGAAAGAGGAAAGATGGGAAGAAGACGTTTGGTGAGATCTAGAAGATAATAAAACAGAGGGAGAAGGACAAAGGGAAAAAGAAAAGTGAGATAAAGGAAGACATGGGGAGGAAGCAACGAAAGAAGAAAAAGTAAATGACAAATAGAAAAGGAGAGACCGAGATATGGAAAGCATGAGAAGGGAGATGGAAGACGAGAAAATTGAAGAAAAACAAAGGAGAAGAAAAGAAGAAAAGACAAGGAGAAAGAGAAAAGAGGAAGAGAGAAGGAGGAGAAGTATGGAAGAGACAAGGTAGAGAAGAAAAGAAGAATAAACAAGTTGAAGTAGAGAAATAGAGAAAAGGAGGAGAAAAGAGAAAATATAAGAAAACGAGACAAAGAAGAAGGAGAGAACGATGAGACCCGACACACAGAAGGCAGAAGGAGAGCTGACGGCGGCGCGAGCGAAGGGCGCCAGGGCAGCCTCGGCCTCAGAGGACCCAAGGGGCGGCCGGAGTACCAGGGCTTATTGGCAGGTACTGGGATTTACATATGAGGGCAGGCCGGCCGGTCCCTGATCAAATTGCATTATCCCGCATATTTATTCTCTACAAATAAGCGAGTGGCGCCGATTGGGTGAGCTTTACGATTATTGATGCATGTAAATCGGCATGCGATTCCATGGGATTCCGAAGCTAAATGAAATATAAAAGTTAAATCACTGGACTCGGACACGCACCTCGAGAGTCGGGAAAAGAAAAGCCGACAAACTAGAATAAAAAAAAAGGTGAGCTGTGCTAATAAACAGATTTATTACCGCTGATAAAGCCGCAATAATGTAGAAGAATAACCAGGCAATTTTCTCAGATAAAGGTTATTTCCTCTCCATGTTTGAATGCAAAGCTAATAAAATTTCATGATATCCGACCGATACTTAGGCCCCCTACCTCTCCCCCCCCCCTCCCCCTCGTCCCCCCCCTTGAGAAAAGCTTACTCAACAGGATTATAGGACTATGTATATATTAAGTGAGAGTTTCCTCTTGAATAATAATATAAGAGGGACTCGCCTCTCCCGCACGCGAGGCCAGGCAGCGAGGGTCGGTCCGCAGCGTGAAAATCTCCAGGCAATTTAACGGAGCAGATCAGGGGTTAAGGAGCAGCAGGGATCTCGTCGCGAGATCTTCAGCGCCAGCAGGGCCAGCGGAGGCAGTCTCTCGCCTCCTGCTGGATGCGAGGGCGAGGGAGATGCTGCAGGTGGCGCGTCTCCGGAGGATGCTCTTATCTCGCCTTATCTTGCTCTTATTTCGTACGTTATATATTTTAGTTTCTTTTACTTTC
>NC_091562.1:7698322-7703322 GCF_042767895.1 Penaeus vannamei
CAGCGCGACGCCCTCACGCGGCCCTCCAATCATCCTCGCAGGCACCCGAGGCGAGGGCTTCGGCGGGCGTCAGCGCCGAGACACCGTGAAACGCGATTTCGCAGGGGACTTGCCGTCGGTGGGGGAGGGGGGGGGCAGAGGGGGATGGGGATGGGGAGGAGAGAAGGGGAAGAGGGAGAAGGGAGAGAGGGAGAGGGGGAAGATGTGGGGGTAGGGAGAGAGGGAGGGTAAGGGGGGGGGGATGGGGGAGTGGGAGGGAGGAGAGAGAAGGGCGAGAGGTAGGAGGGGGAAGGGAGAGAGGGGGGAGGGAGGGGAAGGGGAAGAACGGAAAGGAGAGAGAGGAGAAGGGGGAGGAGGTGGAGGAAGAAGGGAATAAGGAATGGGGTGCAAAAAGAAGAGATTGGGAATTGAATGAAAGGGGATGGGGTTGCAGGAGGAAGGGAAAGGGGAAGGTGTGAGTTGAAAGGAGAGGGGAATGATGGGTCAACAGAGGAAAAGAAGGGAAGGGGGAGGACCTCGTTCAGGAAGAGAGGGGGAGCAGGAGGAGGAAGGAAAAGGAGCGCAGGAGGAGGTTGGGTGAGAGGGGCTTGTGGAAGAGATGAAAGGGGGGAAGGGGAGGGGGTGCATGAAGAAGAGGGAGATGGAGGAGGAGGAGGGCGACAAGGGGAAGGGAAGGGGGGGGGAAGGTGACAGGGGGGGGGGGTGAGGCGTAGTTAGACAGAGGAAGGAGGTGGAGGTACAAGGAGCATGCTAGAAGGAGGAGAGAGGGGGAAAAGGGGAAGGAGGGCAGGAGATGAAGGAGGAGGCGATCCGCACGAGGAGAAAAAGAGAGCGATAAAATGGAGAAAAAGAAGGGGGGAGATTGAGGAGGTGAATGGAGGCACGGAGAAAAATCGGAAGGTAGAAGGAGGTGGAAAGGATGAGAGGAGGTGGAGCGTGAGGTGAAGTGTGGAGGGCAGGAGGGGATGGAGCGGGGGTGGAGGAGGAGGAGGAGGGGGGGGAGGAAGAGTGGGTGTCAGAGGTTTACGAAAATCCTTTTTATCATAAGGTTTGCACTGAGTGAGGAAGCAAGCGGATTCTACGTGTGTCTCAGACCCTTCTTTTATCCTCCTCTCGATCTCTGCTTTTCTCTAGTTATTTTCCGCGTCTCTTTTCTCCGTGATTGATTAAGTGGATCTTCATGCTTTGCTTGAGAATGTCTGATCCCTTGAAATCGTATTTTTCTTTGCATTCTCCTCTTCTTTATCCAACTTTCTGGTATTTTATAGACGCAAAGGCGTATCGGAGGGTGTCGAATCCTTTTTATTTTTCGCTTGTTTTGCACAGGCTGGATCTGACATTTATCTCTCTTTACTGCGTCTTTCCTTTATCTATCGGCTTCAGTTTATTTCTCCCTGTATCCTTTGACTCTTTTCAATGTCCTTTTCGCCAATTACACCTTTATTCTCCCCAATTCATCAAGATAATCTGCAACATTGCAAGCCCTGACGCGTCCACCCTCTTGCGACACCTGGCAACAACCGTATAAGATGCACAATAAGTGAATTTACCGCCGCAGATCAACAATAGCATCCAATCCTTTTTGCCTTTTTACAGGTGATCTCGGATCCTCCTCCCACCGCCCGCGCGCGTCTCGCCCTCTCTGACGTCACTTCGAACGTATGATTCACGCTGAACCTTTTATTCTTTTGCGTTATCATCGCGTCGCTGCCGTATATAGCGAACGGCGTGAGAAGCAATTGTTATAAGTCAGATAATATCGAATAATCGAACATGATAGATCGCAAATACATGGTTATTTGCGGTTTGATGCAAAATTTCTAGGATTAAATTTTCTCGAAAACAAATATCATCTCTGATTTTAATCGAGAAAGAATAACAAGTAAAATCATAATATCACAAATATGATTTGGCTATCGCTGCGAGATATCTTCTGACCTCTCGAGAAGAAAAATTATATTTACTCGTGTTGGGTCTAGTCTCTGGTGCCGCGTTAAGATCATCTGATTCTGTTTTTAATCTTCGCCCTCCCCTTTTCATGCGAGTATTTGTCCGCGTCCTCAAAAGGCTGCGTAGACAATTCAGTCGAGTTATAAAATCAACAGAATTCATTTACATAATGAAGATCACTACATTGTGCCGAGTTGAAGTCTCCGAGAGCCAGCGTCTTGCAGGACGGATGGCGCTCCAAGCCTCACCTTTTGAGGATTTACATAACGTTCTGACACCAAGGATGTAAATTTAATCCCGATGATGAATGATTAATTATCAGAAGGCTGAAGCCAAAGCAAAGACGAGCGCAGTCCTTCTCGCGCTGAAGAATCCAGACGAGCTGCCTCGCGTGCCTCCGCCCTCACGCAGGCGAGGCCCCCTGGCTCGCCCCCGCCGCCCTCAGCCCTTCCCGCGCCCACTAGGCAAGGCCTCCTCACTCCTCTTGCTGCCGCCGCTGCCGCCGGTGGCCCCCAAGGTCGCCGAGTCGCGTAAGGGCAGCTCGGCGTTGACGAGGCGGAGACAGACGCCCAGGAAGGTAAGGGCGCCCCGTCCCGGCGGTTCCTTCCCTTGCTTGGGACGCGGAAGGGGGAGGGGCCTCGCATCCATAATGGCAGTACAACAAAGGCCGCTTGGTGGGGGAGGGGGGGGGTAGGATTGCGTTGGAAGGTGAGGGTGAGGGGAATTTAGGGGCAAGATTGGAGCTGGGAAAAGGAGGTGAAAAAGTGTTTTTATTATTATTATTTCTTGATCTAACTATGGAGAAACAAAAGGCCGTTTGGTGAAAAAATTTGTTTGATTTTCAGCGCAAAAGTCAAGATGTTTTTACAATGCATCATATGACTCCATGATGCATACAATTTACCAAATTATGTTCGGTATCTTCAGGCCAAAGGGATATTACAGGAGCTCGAAATTCAATACATTATTTTTCATTATTCACATATATTTATATTATCCACCCACCCCGATAAAAATAATTCGAAATTCAGAAAGATCCCGCCACATTTCATATTTATTTCCATACTTCTGTCCATTGACATGTTTATATATATTTAGAAATTATAATATTTACTTATTCGGCCCCGTAACTGACACTAATGCTTTCCTACCGAACAGGTCGCGGAGTAACGCACTGATCATATATTATCATTTAATAACCGATGGACAGGAAGGCCATATTTCAGCCGTGTACAATACAGATTTCCTCCTCGTGGATAGAATATAATTGGCGGATAATCGTGCAATATATTAAGGTGATGCTATTCATTAATTGCGGGATTGATTTATCTTGTCTGTTTCACGACGAATTTATCTGAAGGAAAGACACGCAGACAAATCGACGGAGTGTGACCCTCGTTGGCCTGGGACCGAGATGAAACACAGCTGCGCCGGAGACCCGAGACCTAGATATTAGTGAGCGTTTCCCGGCGCCTCGAAGGGTCCCCGCACGCCTGGCGCCCTTCGCTGGCCCGGTCTGGGACTCTCTCGGGCTTGCTGCGATGCCCTTTCTCTGATCTGAGAGGCTGTTCACTAAAGCCGAAGATGAAATGAAAAAGAGAGGGAGAGAGAAAGAAAAATGTCGTCGAGAGGTAATTTCCGCGGGGCCGAGGGGATCTCTCGCTCGCTCTCCGCGTGAAAGTTTTGTCTCTCTAAAAGTGACGTCACAGGTCGGGGCACGTGTGGAGGGTTCGTCGGGGCATCGGGTGAACCTGCCGTCAGTTATCTCCGTGCTCTCGCCGTGGCTGGCCGGACGTCTTGGGCCTGGTGAAGTCAGAGCGCCAGAGCCTGGGTTTTCTTCGTCAGTGAGGCTGCTGGCGACGACGGCGACGATACTCGCTCTCCGCTCGCGTCTGGAGTACGAAGGGGTGTCGCGCTGTTCTGGCTGCGCTGCAAGGGAGTCTTTGAAATATCCTGGACGGAAGGCTTTGCCAGAGGCAGAGGTTTTTTATTTGTGAAAGACATTGAAGACTGGTTTTATTTTCAATTTCGAAGTAAAATAAACGGAATGTTTATCGTTGTACGATTTATGACTGTCACCAGTGAGAACACAAAGCATTCGATATTTAGCTGAAAGGGAATATAGATTGTCTATTTACAAACAAAAAGGACACAGAAAAGAAATCGTAGAACTGGCAGCAGACCGAAACACGAATCAGAAAAGTGTGAAGTGTCGGTGACTTCAACGAACGCCATGCCATGATCCCGGCCGCCTCCTGAGGTGCCACCGAAGGGCCGCGCCATGAGCGAGCAGGACAGCGAGCGCCGAGGCATCCGCCCCACCGACGGCAACAACAACGACGGCGGAAGTGCGAGCAGCAGAGGCAGCAAGATGGAGGAGAAGTACGGCCTCCGCCCCAGGACGATCATCAAGCGGCTGCAGCAGGAGCGGGTCCGGCAGGAGGTTCCCAAGAAGCAGTCGAGGACCAAGTCGAGGCCGGCGCCGTTGTCGAAATATCGAAGGAAGACAGCGAACGCCCGGGAACGTCACCGCATGAGGGAGATCAACAACGCCTTCGAATCCCTGCGCAAGGTCCTCCCGGAGGCCATGGAGTTCCAGACGAGCTCCTCGTCCATGACCAAGATCACGACCCTCCGTCTGGCCGTCAGCTACATCAGGGCGCTGTCGAACGTGCTCGAAGACGAGGGCGATACCGATCTCGGGGCCCTAGAGAACAGCCTGCAGAGTTCCCTGCAGGAGACCATACATCACACGCTCCAAAACACCCTCCACAAGTCCATGGATCCTGCCGGGGGCATGACGCACCTGCACTACCAGCAGTACGCCTACGGGCAGCAGTACGTGCCCCAGCTCGCCCAGGGAGCGGATTACTGTTCGCCCTCAAGCACCACGTCGGCCTCCAGCTCGCCCTCCACCGTCCGTGGATCCCTGAGCAGCACCAGCGACTTCGAGGAGCTGCTCTCCGATGACTCGGCCTTGCTCGAGGACAACCTCGATGTGTTCCACGACATCCCGACGCTGCCCGAGGCCGACCCCTTCGACATTCTGC
>NC_091562.1:7720822-7723322 GCF_042767895.1 Penaeus vannamei
GGGAGGGAGGGGGAGGTAGGGGAGGGAGGGAGGTGGAGGTGGGGGAGGAAGGGAGGTGGAGGAGGGGGAGGAAGGGAGGTGGAGGAGGGGGAGGAAGGGAGGTGGAGGAGGGGGAGGAAGGGAGGAGGGTTGGAGGAGGGGGGAGGAAGGGAGGTGGAGGAAATGGGAAGGGAGGGAGAGGGGGAGCAGAGGTGGGGGGGGGGGGAAGGAGAGAGGACCGAACGACAGGAAATTCTAGTCATTATCTCCAAAAGCAAACAAAGTGGCGCGAACAAAAAAGAGACAAAAGAAATTACACACACGTACACACGTACACACACACACACACACACACACACACACACACACACACACACACACACACACACACACACACACACACACACACACACACACATATATATATATATATATATATATATATATATATATACATATATATATATATATATATATATATATATATATATATATATATATATATATATATATATATATATATATATATATACATATATATATATATATATATATATATATATATATATATATATATACATACATAAATTTGTATATATATATATACATATATATATATATATATATATATATATATATATATATATATATATATATATATATATATATATATATATATATATATATGTATATATATATACATATATATATATATATATATATATATATATATATATATATATATATATATATATATATACAAATGCATGTATGTGTGTATATACATATATAAAAATATGAATATATATGAATCCGAAATGTCGAGTGTGACTGAGGCTCCTTTTCAGCCGGAAGGTTCAGGAGGTGTGCAAGGAAGGGTTTGTTTCTCTCACGGTTTTTGTCTATTACTTTTATCTTTTTCTTTTTCCTCTTTTGCTTTTCCTTGCTACTGCTGTTTTCAGTAACTTAATGTCAAGTTTTTTATCTCTTTCTAGAATATTTGTTGCAATTTTTTTTTCTTTCCTTTTCTCTGTCTCTGTCTCTCTCTCTCTCTCTCTCTCTCTCTCTCTCTCTCTCTCTCTCTCTCTCTCTCTCTCTCTCTTTTAGCGATTATTGTTCTTGTTCTGCTTTTGCTTTTTTGTGATCACGAGGAGCCTTTGTTTTCTGCTGTTTATTACTTATTTCCTTTTTTTCATTATTTTAGCGAGAATTTTGCTTCGTTTTATCACTCATTCCAAAAATTTATGTTTCTTTATTATTGTGGCCGTATTTGGTTTCTTTTCTGTTCCAGGTTTATTATTCCTTTATTGTTTTGAGTTGATCAGTAATTGAATCTAATCTCTTTTGTTCTCTGTTATTACTGTGTCCTCTTCTTCCTTTATCTTTTTTTTTCTTATGATTCTTCTTTATCATTTTTTGCCGTTTTCTTTTACTTTCTACGTTTTATTTGCCTTTGCTCCCCTTCCTCCATCTTTCTCTTAATCCTGAGCATCAAACAGCATTATCATTCTTTCTTTCTATTGTGTTATCATCCTTATCATCATTACTTTCATTTTATCAATTCTCGCCTTTTTATCTTTCTATTTTCAAGCTGATATAAATGCTTAGATATTGAAGATAATTTGCTCGCTTTATGTTCCTCCGACCTGCAGCCTCAGTGATATTCTGTTTTTTCTTTTTCTCTGTTTCTTGTTAACAAAAACAAAATACAACGAAAAATGGCTTCTCTCTCGATATGTGCGTGTTTGTATGCATCGATATGAACATATGCATATATAGATTGATGTGATAAAAAATAACTGATAAAGCACTTAAGTTAATCTGAAATTCCAGAGTTTTGGAACTGATAATGATTCTAATAAAACAATCCCCAGAGGACAGACTCCCCCCCCCTCCCGCCCCCCGAGAGTCGCCCCTCGCGTGCCCCCTTTACGAGCGTCCGCGTGAAATATATCTCGGACGCCCAGCGGTTCCTTCGGCCTCAAATGGCGATCCGGAATTCGGCACACGGAGAATCTGAGGCAAATAAATCATAAAGACGACACGGAGAACCCGCCCTTGCGACTCCGAGGCATAAGGTTTATGATGGCCTTTCTCTTCCCCGAACGCGTTTGGATTTTAATGGATTCGTGTGCTTCTCGGACGCGATATTCGAGGTGTCGTTTAGGGTCCATTGTGCCATTGTAGAGCCGCGCTGACGACGGTCATTATGGCCGGGTAATGCGCCTGTGCACGTGACCTCGGCCGACCTCGTTTCTCGCGGCGAGGGAGGGTCACCGTCTGCCCTTTGTTCTCTGGAGGCTCGGCAGCGCGCCTCTGTTCATAAGTTCGCTTCGCGTTACACTGGCGGCGCCTTGTTTGTCTTCGGGGATTTCTGTGGCGGGACGAGCGCGCCTCAGAGGCAGCCATGCGTCGGGCTGCTGGGAGGCTCGGCTGCGGGAGGGAACGGCGCTGCGGAGGGAGATTTACCTCGTCGGGAATGCGTCACTTTGTTACGAAGATTAAATGCTGATACGCTGTG
>NC_091562.1:7730822-7733322 GCF_042767895.1 Penaeus vannamei
TCAATTAATCTAACCACAAAATTGACACACAACAACCACCTGCTCTTACCAGCTGCTTTCTTCTTCTTACTTTTTTCTCTCTTTTTGAATCTCTCTCTCTCTCTCTCTCTCTCTCTCTCTCTCTCTTTATTTATTTATTTCTTCCTTTTTCGTTTTCTTTCTTTTGATCTCTCTCTTTGTCTCTCTTTCTTTTGATCTCTCTCATTCTCTCTCTCTCTCTCTCTCTCTTTCTCTCTCTCTCCTGCGCCCGTAGAGGTCCATCCACACGAAGCGCAGGCGCGCACTGAGGTCTTCTCCCTTAATCAGCTGCGATAAAAGCGCGAGCGAATCGTAAACGCAAGCAGGACTCCGGCTGAATGGGATCGCGAAACAAAAAGGCAGCCGATCGTTCGTTCCATAAACTCGCCGTAAAGCAAGGATGGAACGGGACTCACCGGCTTCTCGCTCTCAAGCACAGACGGAACTATATGTACACAGATAGAAACACGGGCGCTTACATCCGTGTACATACCGCTGCTTCAACAGGACAGCCACACACGTTTCTGTACGAAAAATACGTTCACTGGCGTGTGTATAGGTGCACACTTTAACAGACAGACAAAACAGACATGTAGCCCCTCGCTCACACACGCCCATAAAAAACGCCAAGTTCTGCGGAAGACAAATCGCTGCCGCCGCGGCCTCGCCTTCTGTTCGGGGAGCGAGAGGCGCCGCAGCGATAGCATCTCCCCATCAGTCTCGGCGCCTGCACGATGCCAGTGCCACGGCCGCCGCGCCATCCCTCACTGGCACACCTGTGGCCTCTGCCGCAGCGCCGCAGCTCACCTGGAGGCCGAGCGGGCAGCCGCGGAGCCGCCATCGCTCTCTGTCGACGTCGGAGCCGATAAGGGGGAGGAATCGCCGCCGGAGGCAGGGTCTGCGCGCCGCTCCGCGTGGCGGCGGGGAGGCAGAGGCCGCCTTGTCGCTATATATATATATATATATATATATATATATATATATATATATATATATATATATATATAATCATCTGCAAGTAAGTACCCAGACATATATGTATGCCTTTCACCTCTCTCTCACTTTCCTTCTCTCCCTCTCTCTCAGTTCCTCGCCCCTCTATCTTTTCCATCCTCTCCTCTCTCTCTCTCTCTCTCTCTCTCTCTCTCTCTCTCTCTCTCTCTCCCTCTCTCTCTCTCCCTCCCTCCTTCTCACTCTCCCTATCTGCCCCGTCTTCCTCTATATTTTAGCCCGAGAGATGACCCCAACCCTCGACTCTCTCGCCCCGCGTCGTAAATCAGACGAAAAAAAGAAGAGAGAAAAAAGCGTAAAAAAGAAAGAAAGAAAAAAGCGAAGAGAAAAAAGAGAGAAAAAAAAGCCAAATCCATAAAAAGAAGAAACGAAAAAACGGAAAAATCGGACACAAGTTTCATCCGTCGAACACGCTCGCTGGACACGACTTCGCCTTAACTCGTATTTTTACTTTTCTTTTCCTTTCAGCCATCGCGTGCTTCTTTATTTGCGTCAGGTTTTCCTCTTTCGATTTATTTTGTTATTTTTCTTTTCTTCTTTATTCCCTTCTTTTTATATATTTTATTTTATTCATTAGTCTCTCCTCGGATTTTCTCTTCCCCTACTCTTCTACTTCGTCTGTTGCTTAATGTTTTTTTCTTTGTTCTTATCTTTTATTTGATATTGTTTTTTGAAACATTTTTAGTTTTGTTTCTCACTTTATCCATCTCTCTTCTCTGTCTTTTCTTCCTCCGTTATTTTCCGCGAAATCCTTCTCCTTTTCCTTACCATTCATCCCTCATCTCTCCTTTGTTTTCGTTAAATCCTCCCCTTCTTTGGCCTCTCCCTCTCTATCTTATCCTTCATCCTTAATTATCCCCAAGATAAAGAACCTTCAATTTTCCTCCTATTCCCTTGCCTTCTCCCCTTTCTCGGCCCTCCCTCACCCTTTCTTCGTCTTCTCCTCTTCCCGATCCCTCCCTCCCCTCCCCCACTCTTTCCTCTCTTCTCTCCCTTTGCTACTCTCTCACCCGTTCCTTCTCCTCTCTCCTCTCCCTCCCTTTCCTTCTTCTCTGCCCCCTCTTATCACCCTCCCCTTCCTCCCTTCCCTCCCTCTCCCTCTCCTTTCTCCTTTCCCCTCCCGTCCTCCTCCCTTCTTCTCCTCTGTCCCTCTCCCCCATCCTCGCTCTCCCTCTCCTTCACCTGGGGCAAGGGCACATCAGCCAAGGGTTTGTTTGTTTTGTCTTTGTTGGTTTAAAGTTATTGTTATCATTATCATTTATTGTTATTATCTTGACCATGACTTAACAGCCCCTTAACCTATGATATCCTCAGTATCATTATCTTTTCACCGATGATATGGTTTCCCCTGTTGCTAATTTTATTCATATCAGTTGTTACATTTCGTCTCATTGACCACGATGTCCTTTATTATCCTCCTCATCACTCTCAGGAGTTATATCCTAAACAAATTCAGTTTTTCTTCTTCTTC
>NC_091562.1:7761499-7763999 GCF_042767895.1 Penaeus vannamei
TGTAAAAATGGTTCCTCGAGAGCAATCATCCTCTCACTCATCACATAATAGCACCCAGACGCCGTGACCCAACGGAGGGGGGGGGGGGGAGGTCGGGCCGGCCGACGACTCGAAGCCTAGAGACAGAAAAAGGTCGAACTGCAGAACCCAAAGCCAATGCCCTGGTGAGTCCAACAGAGTATAAAGGAGAACAATAAAAAATAAGTAAAACCAGGTGGAAAACGGGAAAAAACAATACAATAGATGTATAAATGAGCATTCCAGATAAGATGTACGACCTCAATCGAGCGACTTTCCTTTCCCCGATGACTAAGGCCATAGTACCAGGCGCATGTACACACCAGGACCTCGGCTGACGTGAAGACACCCGTAGAACATCGCTGAGACATCGACAACTGCAGCAAAGGACTCATTGACTCGCTTCGCATATCTCGTAGTTGAAGAGAGGCTCAGGCAGCCGGAAAGACTCCGTTGGTTTCCTTTTGTTGTTTATTATATTGGGAAGTTGAGAGCGGGGAGACAGGCGAGTATGAGTTGTTGTTGGAACAAACTATTTTTTTTTTAGCTTTCCTTTTCTCTTCGTCATAAATTTCTTTTCCTAATATCCCCCTCATACCGTTCCTTACCTTCTCGCTTTTTTCTCACCCTATGTGCCTCTCTCTCTCTCTCTCTGTATCTCTCTCTCTCTCTATCTATCTATCTATCTGTCTATCTATTTATCTATTTGTCTCTCTGTCTATATATATGCATATATATATATATATATATATATATATATATATATATATATATATATATATATATATATATATATATATATATATATATATATATACATGTATATACATATATATATATACATACATATATATATATATATATATATATATATATATATATATATATATATATATATATATATATATATATATATATATATATATATATATATATATATAATTGTAATGATAATAGCAACAATAAGATTAATAGTAACAATAATGAGAATAGAAAAGGCAGTACAATGTATTCATTGTACAGAGAAAAGGTGCACGAATTTAGTCCTAATGCCAAAAACACTAACGTAAGAACACACAAAAATCCAACCCTCTTACATACCCTTCCACATGTACATCTATCAACTCGTACACGTCCGTCTTCTCTTCTCCATCAAAATTCATAGAAGGAAGTCTCTGGCCACAATAAAAATCACGCGGCAATTTTGAGCATCGCCAGAATTCAATTAGTCCCCCGGCCTTCCCATACGAGCAATCTCAGCGCTACATCTACAGCAAGGTGTGGCTCTGACTGATAGAGAAAGGCTCTCCCTCGCTCGCTCCAAGCCGCGCTTTGTGGCCTCCAACACGCAGCCCCAAAGCCCGAATTCCCTCCGAGATAATCAGAATGCTCGCAAGGAGAACTTTGACCACCTTTGCTCATGCTAGCACAATTTGTAGCTCGGGTCAGCCCGATAGCATCGCGTGGGGTGCCCTGCGGCTTGGTGCCACTCCCTCAAAAGTTCAGACTGTACTTTCGACCTTACGGTAAGGCACAGTCGGGGCCACCTGCTCCCCCTCCTCCTCGGGCCCCCCCTCCCTCCGTCCCTCTGGTGCGCACGACAAGTCCATCAGATAAGGGCAAATCTGATGCAGTTTTCGCACCGCTCCGTCACTGTCAAAATATTATGAATACGCGGAATAGACGCCTGTATCTACCAACACCCGGGGCGATAACACATCTCTCAACCTGGTGGGAAAGGTACACAACTTCTCACCTTTGTGCTGGGGAGAGCTCGAGCTTCGGTTATTGACGGTGGAGCTCAAAGGACTTTCCGAATTTTCTTTCTTTTTTCTATTTCTTTCTATTTGTGTCTTTGTGTACGGGGGCGCGAGCATTTACATCCTCTGACTATACATCCTCTGCGGGAGATCTGGACAGTCAGGATGTTTCCAAACGGCGAAGTGGCTTTCCAGACGAGACTTTCCCTCGAAATCGTATTGGATGAATGTCAGTGAGATCGCTTAGCGATTAAAAACCTACATGCTGGAGATGTTTACTAACGTTATAATTATTATTATCATTATTATTGTCGTTGTTGATATTGTTACTATCATTTCTTTTCTTATCATTATTATTACTATTATTACTTTAACATTGTTATTATTATTATTATTATCATCATTATTATTATTATTATCTTTATTATTATCAGCATAAGCATCATCAACATCAGTATTATCAATGTCATTATTGTTATCATTATTTTCATTTATCTTTGTTATCATTATTTTCATTTATTATTGTTATCATCATTATCATTATCATTATTGTCATCATTATTGTTATATTATTATTATTATTAACATCATTACTATTATCATGAATGTTATTATTAATGTTATTGTCATTATTTGTATTATTATTACCATTATTGGTGTTGTTTTGTTGATGTTACTATTTTTACTGTCACTATTATCGTTATCATTGTTATTATCCTCCT
>NC_091562.1:7813429-7818977 GCF_042767895.1 Penaeus vannamei
GTACAGTTAGATTAAATTTCATCATCTTCACCATTTAACTTCAACAAAATCATCATCATCGCTATTATAATTACCGTTGTTTTGCTGTTGCTGTTATCATCATTACCCTCGTCATTCCCATTATCAACAATTGCGGTGTTATATAATCATTCGCATCAAAATAAAATCTTTAGAAAGTATTGTCATAGTCGTCTTTACAATATTACGTCTGCAACAAAATCTCGTGATTCTTGAGGAAATGTGAATTGGAGATCTACCTTCCATAATATGGTAAATAATCATGCATTCTGTCCCATAGGCTTTCAACAATGAATCCTGCTCACTCAAGACCACAATAGTGAAGTTAATTCCCCGAAGCTCTTCTGTTGGCAATGTCTTTGATAATTCTATTTATAAGCATTCAACATCGCCAACCTGTTTCCGGCTTAACGGTAACGCCCTTGCCCCACCCACTGTGCCCCGAGGAGGCGGGACGGGGGCGGGGTCTGACAGCGGAGAGAAGGAGAGGGTGGGCCGAGGGAATGAGGGAGAGAGGGAGGGAGGGAGGGATGGAGGGAGAGAGGGAGAGAGAGAGAGAGAGAGAGAGAGGGAGAGAGAGAGAGAGAGAGAAGAAAGGAGAGAGAGAGAGAGAGAGAGAGAGAGAGAGAGAGAGAGAGAGAGAGAGAGAGAGAGAGAGAGAGAGGGAGAGAGAGAGAGAGAGAGAGAGAGAGAGAGAGAGAGAGAGGTAGGAAGAACCAAGGAGATGAGCCAGTTTCCCATCACATCGCAAAGACACCGGTCCTCGCATGCACGCCCGAGCCCCTATATCGACCGGGTGAGGACCTCAATGTCCTCGCGCTTTGCCCGACGGCGCGACGGATCCCGACCTCCTTCGCAAACACAGTCGTCGCGCGAGGGGCCTCCCGACAGCCAGCCCCTTTCCCACGCGCCCAGATACCATCAGGCCGCCCACGCGCCAAGGCTTCCCAAGGCCCGCCTTCAGGCACTTTATCCGTGGCAGCCATCAGTCACGCGTCGCCAGGAGAGCCCCCTGCCGCCCTCAGCGCCGGGCGACGGAGGCCAGGGGCGACCCCTCGACACAGCGAGCTTCTGCAGGGCATCAGGGAACCCATTTGCCTCATGTGCAAATGGATATGACACACACACAAATACACAAAAAGACATATATACAAACATATATAAATATATATATACATATATATATATATATATATATATATATATATATATATATATATATATATATATATATATATATATGTATATATATATAGATATATATATATATATATATATATATATATATATATATATATATATATATATATATATATATATATATATATATATATATATATATATATATATATATATATATATATATATATATATATATACTTATATATATATATATGTATATATATATATATATATATATATATATATATATATATATATATATATATATATATAATGTATATTTATATATAAGTTTGTGTGTGTGTGTATACACAGATACATATTCACACTTGTTTATAGATGGATAATTAAGATCTGAAGAAACAGAGAAAACGACGACTGCGAGAGCCCTTTCCCGGCTGACCGCTGACGTCGCCCACACCGGGTAATAAGGAAGAGATACGTTGTCAGCGTCGTCATCTGCGCTGTTTAGGCGACTGACACCTGTCACAGATGTGTCGCCCGAGTGTCACCCGAAGATAAGGTGCTGCAACCTTGAGAAAATAATTCTACTCTATATCATTAGGGCTTTTAGTGGTGTAGGTATTGCTATTTTACTTTTTCTGGTATGCATCATTTCGTCTAACTTTGGCCCCACCAGTTACCATTGTCACTGCTACCGAAAGTATCTTTTTTATACCTGTAAACAAAAGAAATTACTCTCTGATTCCTAGGTCTAATTACACACACGGAATACTAACAAGTATCAGTCCACGTTTATCTCTTTACCATTTCAGCGGCCTATGCCCACCTGCCTTCCTTTCCATGCATGCACGTCGAGCATTTAAGTTTCATTTTTACTTTCAAAAGAAGAGTCAGGTCAGGCTCGAAATGTCTTGGTTTATTATCTCATTTATTATGCGGTCCATTTCGAGTTGCTCCTTATTCCGTTTGTTTCTGTTCATATTTGATACTTTCTCCCTCTTAGTTCTCATTTCCCTTTTTACCTTTAGCTTTTTCTTTTGCTTCTTCCCCTCTCCCTAAGTCCCCCCTCTTCTCCTTTTTCGATTTATCCTCCTTTTCTCTCTCTCTCTCTCTCTCTCTCTCTCTCTCTCTCTCTCTCTCTCTCTCTCTCTCTCTCTCTCTCTCTCTCTCTCTCTCTCTCTCTCTCTCTCTCTCTCTCTCTCTCTCTCTCTCTCTCTCTCTCTCTCTTTCTCTCTCTTTCTGTTCCCGAGTTAATAAGTAATAAATTTCACTCAAGATCATTTTGAAATCGGTCTCTTCTCACTTCTGATTTGCTGAACAATCGATCCTAGTATTTTATGTTGTACCTGTTTGTACCATGTTTTGATCTGCGCTGACAGTTCCCAAGCATAGTCGTAAATGGCTGTTAAGTAGATCTCGCGAGCTATTTAACTCACAGATCATAACTCATAACCTGTTCTGGCTGAACCGAAAAACTATCTTAAGAACAACATGCTTCAATCCTATTAGTGGATCCGGATTATCGCAAGACTTTTTTTTCTTCTTCATTTTCATCCTTTTGAAGTAGGAGGGGTATGTGTGCTGGGTGGGAGGGGGCGGGCTGTACGATATCGGAGTAGGAAGAGGGTGGGAGGAGGGGAGAGGGAGGAAGACGGCAAAGGGTGGGGGAGAGAGGAGATTGGGGGAAGGGGAGGAGGGGAGGGTGTATCAAAGAAGAGTCGGTTACAAAGTCGCAATAAATTGCAGAAAAGCTTTTATGGCAAACATAATTGTTTCCGACAAGCGCTCGCTGGGGATCAGGCAGCTTTCTGGAAGCAAAGTGATGGAACTGCGGCCCCGCGTCCGGTTCTGTGCATTCTCGGTTTAGGGGGAATTGTCCGGAGTCTTTGACGGCGTCGAGTGGCCGCTCGCACTTCCGCCGGGATCTCGCCGGCCTCAGAGAAGAGAGACCAGAGGGAGCTGAAGAAGTAGGAGGGAAAAGAAGAGGAAGCAGGGAAGGAGAGAGACGAACACTGAGGGTAGGACACACACATACAGTACATCTACATGTATACATGGACTATAATACATATACATACAAACATATATATATATATATATATATATATATATATATATATATATATATATATATATATATATATATATATATATATATATATATATATATATATATATATATATATATATATATATATATATGTGTGTGTGTGTGTGTGTGTGTGTGTGTGTGTGTGTGTGTGTGTGTGTGTGTGTGTGTGTGTGTGTGTGTGTGTGTGTGTGTGTGTGTGTGTGTGTATCTATGTATGTATATAAACAAACATACACACACAGGGAGAGAAGGAGAGACAGACAGAGACAGAGAGTCAGTCCGACAGAACGATATAATATGCGTTTGTCTGACAGTGTCATGGAATAAGTTTTCCTATCAGTCTGATTTTTCTCTATCTTTCCCAGCTTCTCTCTCTCTCTCTCTCTCTCTCTCTCTCTCTCTCTCTCTCTCTCTCTCTCTCTCTCTCTCTCTCTCTCTCTCTCCTCTCTCTCTCTCTCTCTCTCTCTCTCTCTCTCTCTCTAGTCCGCAGCTGAACATCGGATTCCAAGCAACTAAAATGTGAGTCCTTGTGTCGCGAATCCTCTAATTTGACTTCTAAAACAAAGTTTGGTTAAACGAACTTGGGTCCGACACTGACGATCGTGCGTCGCCAAATACTTTTACACACCCCTTAACACTGCCGCATCCTGTTTTATCAACATCCCCTCTGTCTAAGGAAAACATCACGGTTCCTTATCTCTATATAAAAAAACACCCGCAATTATTCATGTAAATGTTTGTACGTAACATGCACCAGCCAGCAGATAACGTATCATTTCCCGAGAGCATTTGTCATGCAGCGAGGAAACACAAAGTGAAACTCGCTTATGAATCATCTTGAGCGATTGGCAGCGGTCTTCACGCCTGCGCCGTCGGGTCGAGAGAATGCTCATTGCACTTTCAATTGCAGAACCAAACGACTAGCGGCCGTTGTGACTGGAAGGTAATTTATTTTGTTGATGTATGGAATACATTCATAGATCTGAAATATTCCATTATTTTAAGCCTTTAAGCTATCTTTTCGATAGCATGGCCTTACAATGTATCTGTTTAATTCGTGTTAGGGGGACTTCTGTTCAGACAAGAAAACAGTAGATGATGAATGATAGGTTGGTGAGATATAAGAAAAGAAAAAGGAAAATAAGATGAAGGATTTACTATCACCATTATTATCATCGATACATTATTAGTTATTTTCATTATTATGTTCATTATTCATAGTACTATCAATATTGTCAAAATTACTATGAAGTTTATTATTTACACCATTATCATCATCACCATCATCATTAATACTATCATTATCATTACCATTATCATTATCGCTATAATCAATATCATTACTGTTTTTACTATTATTATCATTATCATTATCTTTATCATTATCTTTATTATTACTATTGTTACTATTATTATAATCATTCTTATCAATATTATTATTATCATTATTGTTATCACTAATATGATTATCATTATTGTTATCATTATTATTATTATCATAATTGTTTCTATTATCATTATCAATAGCATTTCTTTTTCAATTTCCATTTGAATTCCTGTTTCGATTTTCATTATCATCACTATTATTTCATAACAATAATTTTTCATTACGAGTATCATTATTATCATTATAGTCTGAACTGTTGATCTATTATCATTATTATTACCATCAGTGTTATTATTATTATTATCATTATCATTATCATCATCAGTGTTATTATTATTATTATCATTATGATTATTTTATTATCGTTAGTTTTATAACAATTATCATCTTAATTCTTTTATCATTATTGTTATTATCACTACCATCATTATTGTTGTTATTGTTATTACTATAATTATTATTATCATTATTATTGTTATTATTATTATTACTATCATTATTATTATTACTTTTATTATTGTTATTATCATTATCATTTTCATTATCATTATCATTATTATTATTATTATTATTGTTATTATTATTATTATTATCATTGTCATTATTGTAATCATTATCATTATAATTATTATTATTATCATTATTATTGTTATTATAATTATTACCCATATTTTTATTATCATTATTTTTATTATTATCATTATTATCATCATCATTATCTATTATTTATTTCATTATCATTATCGTTATTGTTCTCATTATCATTATTATTATTATTCACATCATTGTTATCATTATTCAATAATATTCCTTATCAATACTATTGTGTTTTATTGACAATATAATTATTATCATCATTCGTATCAGCGGTTATTGCTGCTGCTGCTCTTATCACTATCACAGCT
>NC_091562.1:7826977-7834477 GCF_042767895.1 Penaeus vannamei
GAAAAACATTTCCAGTGTACATGACACACATATAAATATTGTAAAACAGAGACATGCACAGTGACTTGCTCTTTGTTCTCTACAGCTATTAGACTTAAGGAATGTTTTCTAATCCAAAACCTAAACGTGATTATGTCTCTCATTAGTGAACCTTGCTGCCGGGTTTCGGCTGGACTTCAGCGGCTTAGTCATTCTATCTCGTTCAGGAAATGATCATCATTTCTTAAACGGGAAAGATACGAGTGTTAACCATTAAAGAACACTGATAAGGAAATATCAGAGAGTGGCATTCGGTTGCGAAAGTTGAGAGAGTGACCAGCACCGCCTCCATGCTCTGTGGCTTACAGATGGAGTTCCTATCATTTTCCAAAGCGGGCAATACAAGATCCCACTATTAATTGTCATCAAATTAAACCCATGTAATTGGCGAAGGCCAAGGCTATATTTAGTTCCCTGTTGCCTTAATAAAGCCCAAGGATCCATATCACATAATGCAACCATCAATCACAGAAACAATTATATCTCAACATTAAAAAGCGATTAAAGTGAAATTAGTGATCCTTCGTCTGTCCCTCGTGCAGGTAAGGCCAGGTAAGGGCAGGCAAGGTCAAGGCACGCCATGGGTTATTAGAGCTGCCGACGCCTCGCCTCCCATTGGCCGGGAACGGCGGCCTAGCGTGGTCCGTCACTACGCACACTCACGCTTACACAGGCAGACAAAACATACCTGAACACGTAATTGTGAATTCGGAAAGGCAGAAATACCCACAATACACAGAGTATTTTTATTATAAGGACAGTGTTTTTTTCTTTCTTTTATGCATGATGCAGTATGTACATGTGTGTATGTGTTTATGTGTATGTTTGTGTCTGTGCGTCCGTGTATATGTTTTTTTTTTTTAGGCTTAGATGTGAGTTTAAAAGAAAAATGTTAAATATGAAAGAATATTTTCTTATCCCTAACGAAAGATGAGGCTGAAGTCACGGGTAAAAAATTACGAGAGGTGGAACTGCTAAATAACAATATATATATGTATGTATATATATATATATATATATATATATATATATATATATATATATATATATATATATATATACACTGACATGTGTTCTAAAAGCAGTTTAGGTCTTGCATTATCAATTAGAAAAGAACATCACATTTTCTTAACAGAAAGTCAATGAAAAAAAAATGTATTTCCTACGATCTTTTAGTTTTCTTTTGTTTCCCTTGTCCAACTCTGAAAGAAAAAAAATGGAAACCACAGTCAGAACATCACTGGTCATAGATGCCACATTCCGAATAAAGAAATTAAGAAACAGTTCCCTTAAAAAACAGTAATAGACTTAACATGTAATATGGGAAGATAATAGCACCGCAAGATTTTCATATTTGAGATTGTATGCAAAAAAAGCCTTGAGCCCTCCCGGTCCCTCACGACTCCCTGCGTCCCGAGGGTTGCGTGCCGTTCTCTCCGGGAATTGCAGCTTTCGTATGCAATTACCATATTCCCGCTTTGCCCCAAGTCGTATCATTAACGTGATTTGAAGGATATTACGGTGATACTAATGCCGATGCGATTTGGAAAATGACTTTTTCCGTCGTCTTGACCCATAAATTTCATTTAAGGCTATCACGCTTAATCGGTCTTCTCTCTCTCTCTCTTTCTCTCGTAATCTTGCTTGATCTGTCTCTTAATCTCTCGTAATCTTGTTCTCTCTCACTTAATATCTCTTAGTCTCTCTCTCTCTCTCTCTCTCTCTCTCTCTCTCTCTCTCTCTCTCTCTCTCTCTCTCTCTCTCTCTCTCTCTCTCTCTCTCTCTCTCTCTCTCTCTCTCTCTCTCTCTCTCTCTCTCTCCCCCTCTTCCTCTCTCTTGTTGCCTTTTGTCTTAGCTTGTCTTTGGTGCGTCGTCTTAGATTTCAAGACCCTCAAGACGCGTTTCTCCTCCCGCTGCGACGCTTAATTTCTGCCTTTAATGATCTGGTCACGGGAGAGGAGGGGTGGGGAGGGTGTGGAGGGGGAGGGGCTTCTAAGGCCGCATTGCTTGTGACGGAACCTTCTCTTACCCTGCTTTGTGGTGCTGGTGGTGTAAAGGGGGGGGGGGGGTGGCTGTGAAGCGAAGATTTTTTTCGCTGTGACCTTTCTTCAGATTTGACCTAGGTTAAGTAGCAGTAGTAGTAACTGTAATAGTGGTAATAACAAAATTATTAATGATCAGTGAAACACCGTAATGATAGGACGATGGTTTCACAAACAAAAATCCCCAAGATAATGATGAAATACATACAGAAGAAGCATGTTTATACGAGAGACTTTGGAATAATCGTGTCAGGTTTTGAACTTCGCCTCCATAACCTACAAGGAATACAACCACACACAAAGAGGCTGCATTACGCATCTTTATGAACCTCGTCTCCGTGACGGAACAGCTGCCCAAAGACGCCCGTCCATGGAGAGCCTAAGATAACATTGCCTCGAGAGCGCAACCACTGCCCAGCTCTTGGGGGCAAGGTGGGCAAGGGGTGGGAGGTGGGTAAGGGTTGGGGCATAGATTGGGTGGGCGGTATAGGGTGGGAGAAGGTGGAGAATGGACAGGATGGGCGTTAGTGGCATGAGGTGGGTGGGTAACGGGGGGTGAGGGCGTGGAGAAGGGATGGGATAGAGCCAGGGGATGGGTGGGTAGTGACGAGAAAGGGGTGGGAGGGGGCAGGGGAAGGCAGAAGGTCTGGGGGGAGTTGGTGGGGATGGGTTGAGGGAGGGGCATGGGGAGAGGGGAGGGGGGAAGAAAAACCGAGGCTGTTCCAGCGTCTCACACACGGGGAGAGCCGGTAGATTGATCTCCCATTAATTATTCGGCGCTGCGCTTAAAGCACTATAGAGTTCGCCCAAGAAAAGGAGGGGATTGTGTACAAAGCCGGACAACACATGTCGGAAAAATATTCTCCCAATAATTAGACTTTCTCTCGTTATGAAAGGAAAGGCGAAGGCATCGCCTGCGACGCGAAGGAGGTTGTATTCTGGGAGTGAAATCAAGGGAGGCAAAATATGCGGCGAAAGACGGACTTTCTGACGAGAACAAATTACCTTTTTCGAAGAAGGCTATTTTTCTTACACGGACCGGGTTCATCAACAGCGTCTGCTTAAAAATCCACAACGCCAATAAAAATGCCAGAGCAACACAAAGGGAACTGGCAAAAGGACAATCAAAGCCATCCATTCGTCAGTCAGTGAATGCTGTTCCCAGTAATTATAAACTCGATATTTCATTCTATTTTTCTTTTTAAACACATATGCAATATGTTCTATTAATGTATTTAGATATTCACTAATTTATTAATGACCTTCTAATTCCTTCCTAATTTCGCAGACAGGGCGCCTCCCCTGTACCCCCAAGCTCCCTCGCCCCCCCCCCCTCCCAGCCCGCGCATATATTACGGGAATCAATGAGCGCAAATCAGATGCTCCGACTTGCACTCGATCTCTGCCCTTTTTGGCGAGGGAGAATATGCACGTCATGCCACTATCTGTATCAAAAATGATTCGCCATTCCGGCACAAAGGAGATCGCTGCTTGTTTAGAGGGACGGCGCCATAGAAGGAGTCGCGGGAGGCCGATCTTCCATGTCTCGACTTCTGCTTACAAGGAGGAGCGGGACTGACGCGTCGCTCCGAAAACGTTCCCGACGGAAACGTTTCGAAGCAACCAATCATTGTGCCCTGCTGCACGAGCTCCGTTGGCATCAGGAATGCAGAGCTGAAAGCACAGCAACTCATGAGCTAATGGTCAGCCTGATCTCGTCAGTGTTTGTGCTGACCTAAGATGAATCTCGTCAGCACACGACCCTCCCTGGCTCGAGGAGCCCAATAAATCCGGCTGACGCGAACGCAGCGCTAAAACAACTCGGTCAGAGGTTCTTATCAGCGCTGTCAGCGATGGCCCTTGTTTACCGAGAAGCATACGTCATCGCGAGGCCACGAGAGTTAATAATTCCCGCTGGCGCTGAACAGCACCGGCCATCCGTCAGCACCCACAGGTGGCGAAGGCTGCATGAAGGATGAAGCAGCCCGTCTGACGGATGAGCCGAAGCCACACGGACACGGCTCGGCGACGTGGCCGCCGGACGCGGTCGCTCGAGTGAATGTCCGCGACGAACATGGCGATTGTGGCTGGAGGC
Organism: Penaeus vannamei; assembly: GCF_042767895.1. NCBI lineage: Eukaryota > Metazoa > Arthropoda > Malacostraca > Decapoda > Penaeidae > Penaeus > Penaeus vannamei. The sequence continues at coordinate 7,831,154 of NC_091562.1, forward strand.
CAACGAGCAGCGGCGCAGCTCGGACTTGCCGCTGATTCATTCGACGAAGCGGTGACTCGCAGGGGAGGCGGGCGTGGCAGTTCACATTGCTTGAATGGCTTGCTTGAACGTCACTAAGGGATAATATGATAACGATAATGTTTTCACTGCTATTACTACTACTGGTTAGCACGATAATAATGACAATAATAATAACAATGACAAAGATAATAATGTTAATAATAATAATTTTCAGTCATAATAATGATAACGATAGTAATAGTAATAATAATAAAAATAATGATAATGATACTACTACTAATAATAATGATAATATAGATTATACCATTTATCATAATCCTTATAATAATGGAAATGATAATGATAGTAATAATGATAATTATAATGATAGTAATAATATAGTAATAATAATAATTATTATTATTATTATTATTATAATAAGAATGATGAAAATGATAGTAAAATGACAATGATAATAATAATGGCGATCATATCAATGATGATAATAATAATAATAATAATAATAATAATAATAATAATAAAACAATGATGATAAGGATGAAGAATTATGTTAATAATAAACTAAGAGTTGTTACAAAATTAGCAATATATATCGTTAAGATTACCTTGCACAAGATTTTATAAGATTGGGAAAATAAAGCAGTCTTTTTATATGAGGTCTTTAACTATAGCCGAGCCAAGAATAAATTGCATGCCCCGTTTAGGAGAAAAAATGTCTCTATCAAAATGAGAACTCCGAGGCTGAATTAGAATAGCAAAATGTGTATTTTCAGGAGATTTCATTTAAGGAAAAGTCGTTTTTAGTCCTACACGCTTATGAAACAAATATTGTACTTTGATATAGAAACCTCTCTCCCTCTCTTTCACACACACACACACACACACACACACACACACACACACACACACACACACACACACACACACACACACACAGAATATATATATTTTCCCTTTTTCTTTTCTCAGCTCCCTCTTTTGAATCTGTTGTTGGACATAGGCCTTCCTCAGACCTTTTCCACTCCGTTCTTTATCCAATCTTCCTATATCAATGCTTTTAAACTCGCTGACTCAACAGGAACCACCTTAATGTTGCTTGAGACTTGTATCATGGAGAGAGGGTGAGCCATACCCTACCATGCTGACCCATTGCGAGTTGACAGGGCTTCTTATTGTCGCCTTTTACGTTGGCAGTTTTCTTTTTACGTCCTCCTATTCACAGGGGAATGCCTGTAGGCAATCAAAATGAAGTTCCCAGGTCTATGATAGTTCCCCAAATAACGGGTGTGGTGTTTTCCCCAGCGGTGTTGGATTCAAGGCGTTTCCTATGGGTTCAGGCTGTTGACCCGTTCATGAGCATCGATCCAAGAGTTACTCATTGTTGATTTCCATACGACACACGTGCCATAAAGGGCAGACCATGCCTTTGCCTTTAGTGTTATATTGCTGCTCATATAATTAAATGAACAAACCGCTTAGGAACTATTAACAGAGAGGGTATAGACAAATTAAATTGGTTGAAGGGAATGGACACTGCCTGCAATGGAGTAAGGTAGTAAAGTTTTTACCTTAGCACAAGTACCAAAGAAAGGGGCGAGATCACCAGCATCTGTAATCGTGTTTCCTGGATGACCTCGAGATGTTCTTTCAGCTAATGTAAATCAGAGGTTCTGTGTTTGGTTCACAGGACAGAGTCGCAGCAGATGATAGACAGAGGCGGGGCAGGAGTATCACCTTGCCACAATGTCAAAATAATCAGTACCTTCATGTAGTGATTGTGTTCATGTTTAGCTTCACAAAAGTCAGTAGGTGATACCTGTAGGATATCGTATTCAGGAAGTATTTTCTACTTTTCTATCTTCTATCTGTGAAAGTCGAAAGCTGTGGAAGTCTGTGAATAAAGCGACTGCTTGCAAGTTTTGTTATTTTTCTCTGGAATCCAGTATGGTTAATCTGGAGATTCACCTTAGTTTCTGGTTGTATGTGTATGTATGCGGTAAAAATATTCATAAATTTAGGCACAGTTTATAATTTCATGCAGCATCCTCTCCCAGGAGTATTCAGACTACAACACTTTGAGCAAACCCTTCTTGCAAGGAAAAAAATATCAAAATAACGTATTCCATTTTTTCCATGCAAGATTGATGACACAAAAGAGGCAATATTACTTCCATTAGTTCATTTAATAACATAACGTTGGGCACTTTAAACTATTAATATGCTGAGGGGCTTCGGTTTTTATGCCTTTTTCGCCGCTTCGGGTCACAAGATGTCAAGAAGTAAATCATGGCAGTCCTCCCTCGAAGGCACTTTTTGATAAATAATCTTTTAAATTACAAGTAATCAACATAATTACAGCTTGACGCCGGTACGGTATAAATCAAGCCAATCACTTTCAAATTGCTGTTAGCACACTATAGTAAACGATGATGAATACAAACCAGTTTTTACTTCTTGCTTGGCGAATAATCCCCGTCTCATTTTTAGTCAGACTAGCCGCTTGCTCGATGATTTTGCTTGACGGTTGAGGTGCACGGGGGCCCCCTCCCCCTCTCCTCTCCCTATTCCTCATAAAAGAAAACAAGTATTAAATTAATTCAGAAATACTTTTCATCTTGCGAATAAGGAACATAAGGACCACAGTCTCTGGGAGACGTGCCGAGAATGCGAATCATTTAAAAGGAATAAATAAATAAGGTCTCTCATATTCCACACAGAATATCAAACCCCGCTGCCCGCCCACGCCTTGTACGACACGAAGAGGACCCGTCCGCCCACGCCCACGCTCCGCTCGCCGATTCCCTGTAACACCTTCCAATATCCGATAAAGAGCTCCGGCCGCCACCGCTGGGAGCTTGGTCCTGAGTCCGTTTCGAAAAAGAAAAGGAAATAAATTTGCAGCTGCACGCGGTGGCGGTGCCTGCGCGCGCGGGACGAGCAACCATTCGGTAGGGTCAGGGACTTGCCTGCTCGCCCTGCGCCTCGACTCGAAACGTATATGCATGCATACCATCGGAGCATAATGTATACATGCATATATATGTATAGTTGTGTATGTGGACGTGTACTTATAAATGCTTATATATATATATATATATATATATATATATATATATATATATATATATATATATATATATATATATATATATATATATATATATATATATATATATATATATACATATGAATATATACATATATATATATATATATATATATATATATATATATATATATATATATATATATATATATATATATATATATATATAGATAGATAGATAGATAGATAGATATGCA
>NC_091562.1:7851977-7856977 GCF_042767895.1 Penaeus vannamei
AGCACATAATAAATATACGCATTGTGCCCAGTTTTTTGTCTAGATAAGAAATATACATTTCTTCCAATACAATGTTCGTTTCATAACATAAGAAATATGGCTTTCTGAAAACCATTAAATATGCCCAGAATAATATACCTGCATATTTGGTTTCTAAACCTTTGATGTAAACCTTCTCATCTTCCATCTGATTGCTGCGTTCCTCTCGATCGCGGATGATTGGCGTTTCCCGGACGTGGTTTACAGTGATGAACAGACCAGTTTGAAGGATGCACGAGTGATGTCTCTGGCTGAGGGAAATTCGTCCTCCGAGTCTCTCTATCCCACTATCAAATCGTTTTTCTCTCTTGTCTGTGTAAGTATCTGTAAATAGAAGTTAGATATTGATATTTTCCTTCAATTGATTGCAACTGTTTATTCATCTATATGATTTTTATTTATTTTTTTTTCTTTAGTAAATACATCCTATCTTCTGTTCAGCCTAGCAACCAAACTAATCTGATCCAGCTCCTAAGCTTCTCAGATTGCCAATGGTGGCAGCAGCAGGATAGCAAGTGCAGAACAATTACTGTCTCTCTATTCCTCATTTTTGTCGTATACTGGTTTCAGTCTGCGTCGAAAATTAATATTTTTTTTCTCTCGCCTTCATTATTTCCCCATCATTTCTTATTCACTTTCGCTTACCCAGTTATTCTATATAAATTTTCCTGTCTCCCACATCCTCTCTATATGTTACTATCTTTATCTCTCCCCCTCTCAAATCTCTCTCTCTCTCTCTCTCTCTCTCTCTCTCTCTCTCTCTCTCTCTCTCTCTCTCTCTCTCTCTCTCTCTCTCTCTCTCTCTCTCTCCCTCTCTTTTCTCTCTCTCTCTCTCTCTCTCTCTCTCTCTCTCTCTCTCTCTCTCTCTCTCTCTCTCTCTCTCTCTCTCTCTCTCTCTCTCTCTCTCCCTCCCTCTCTTCCTCTCTCTCTCACTCCCTCTTTCCCTCTCTCTCACTCTCGTAATCCTGCTTGCTCTCTCTCTCTTAGACCCTCGTAATCTTGCTTTCTTTCTCTCTCCCTCCCTCCTCTCTCTCTCTCTCTCTCTCTCTCTCTCTCTCTCTCTCTCTCTCTCTCTCTCTCTCTCTCTCTCTCTCACACACACACACACACACACACACACACACACACACACACACACACACACACACACACACACACACACAAACATACACACACATACATACACACACACACACACTCACTCTTTGAAGAGCTTAGGAAATCCAGTCCCGGCCCGACAGCCTCTCCCATTGTCCCTGAATCTGGGTGTGTCCTGATTGATCGCTGGAATTCTGCTTTAGAAATCGTGTTGATGATCTCAGATGGAGCTCGGCCGGCGTCGTGATCGATATTTCGTCGTGTGTGCGCATTCATGTATGTATGTCTGTGTACGTAACTATTCATGCATTTGAGTGTTAGTGCGCGCGCGCGCGTGTATGTGTGAAAGAGAGAGAGAGCATTTTGTTCATTTTTGCATCAACCATATCGGGATTAATCGTTCAGTATGATTCACATGTATCTTATCTATGTATCGTCTATCATATATTTCTCTATCATTGATAAAACGTACTCTATGAAATTGATGCAGTATTACAATTACTGGAAAAACCTATTGGCCTTTCAAAAAGCCAGAAGCCATATTTTGCTACTGGTTGATAAATATTTTAACTACTATTGGCATTGATATTAATCTTAAAATTGATTTCAACAGCGATATTATCAATGTTTGTGTTACTAATTACATCCATTATGCTAATAATATTAGAAATAGTTGAAATAACGAAGCTATTAATGATACTAATGAGTGGGTGCTTCACGAGCAGGGTTAGCCTAATGCAAAAAAAAGAGAGCAGCTCCGCATAAGTCTCCCCCTGCCATTTCACAGCCCCTCCATGATCGAGACTTCTGCAGTGCCTCCTCGTGGCCTCTCATGGAAACTGGGAACCTTGCGGTCCCAGGCTAAACTGTAGGGGATCTTGGAGCAGCAGGTGGCCCCAGAGGTAAAGGGTCATGGCCCACCAGCATGTGGACACGCCCTGGCCCTGTACTAATTCCTGCCCCTAAGCCCCCTGGGGTTAACGGGAGGCTCAGGGGAGATGAGCCTTGCTAGTCCTCCTCCCCCTAGATATAACCACTCGGTAGTGTCTCAAATAAATGGAAAATCTGGGGAGAGGGGAAACGCCCCTCCCATCCAGCAAGTGAGGTGGGCTGTGGGCCCCGTTGGGAGGGTGATTGCTGGGGCCCCACAAGCTTCACTCCGGGCTGGCAGCTGGCAGCTCGGAGTGAAGTTTGTGGGGGAAAGCCGTAGGGGACCCCACAGGTGGATGATGGATCCCGCAGCCCCCGACCCCCTTTTATATGGGGCAGCGTCGGCGGGGGTAATGCAGGTAATGCAGCCAAGGAGATCGACCACATACTCGTTAGCACTCGTTTGAGGATGCTCCAGAACTACAGGGTGTATAGGAGTACCGAGTTCTGTGGTACTTCAGGTACACTTCAAAACCCGCCGGCGGTCAAATGACCACCCTAGGGTGTTTCATTTGGACAGACTGAGAGAGAGGAAGTGTGCCTGGGGGTTCTCTGGACGTTTCACAGCGCTCGACAATTTGACAGACCCTGTACTTCTGTGGGTTACCTTCAAGCATGAAACACTTGATGCAGCTCAAGAATCGATTGGTGAATGCCCGAGAGACAGAATTTTATCTCACAGGAGACACTGGTTGCCAGAGATGTGTCATATGGCTCGTTTGACAAGGAATCGGGATTTGCACCGTTCTCAGGTGCGCAGTCATCGGTCACTATTAAGAAGGGACAAGGAACAGTTTATTAGGAGTCTTGTTGATGAAGTCGAAGGCCATTTCTCAGGATACGACTTTCGTCCTGCATACCTGGCCCTGAGGAAGCTGAACTCCAAGCCCTCTTCACAAGTGATAGCAGTTCGGTTATTAAGTGGCCAGATCGCCTTAGATCCAGCTGTGGTGCGGGAGTATTTGGAGCTGTTGTACCAGGTTGACCCACCAACAGTTAACTTGGATGCAGGGAGTGCCGAGATTACGATGCCAGACCCACACATCAGTGAGGATCCACCCTCCCTAATTGTCGTTAGAGGGTGATCTCCAAGCTGAAGAGTGGTAAAGCAGCAGATATCTGTGGCATTCAAGCTGAACTTTTAAAGGCTGGTGGTCAGCCTATGGTACAAGGGTTACATGCTCTCCTAGCTGCCATCTGGCGGTCCGGTACTGTTCCTTCTTACCTTTTGAGTGGTGTTTTCGTCCCTCTCTGGATGGGATTGCAGCAATCACCGAGGCTTCACACTGTTCAGTATACCAGGCAAAGTTCTCGCCCACATCCTTCTGAGACATATCAGAGAGCACTTACTCAGGTACTAGAGGCTGGAGCAATCTGGATTCACCCCTGTTAGTCCACAATAGAATGTCGTGACTTTGGGCATGGGCTGCTTGCAGCCTACATGAACCTCAAGAAGGTGTTCGATACAGTGCATCGGAATCACTCTGGGAGATCCTGAAACTGAGAGGAATTCCAACAAGGACTTTTGGACCAATAGCAAACCTATATACTGGTACTGAAAGTTCTATAAAGTGTGGAGGGGGTCTGTCGAGCTTCTTTCCTACTAGTTCAGGAGTGAGGCAAGGCTGTGTCCTAGCACCAACACTTTTCAACTCTTGCATGGACTGGATACTGAGCAGAATTACTGTTCAAAGTCATTGTGGAGCAACTCTGGGCAATATCAAGGTTACTGATCTTGATGCCTTTTGTAATAGGTTCTTGCGCCTTATCATAGGGTACTGTTGGCGGGACCATGTACCCAACCAATGGTTCCATTGTGAGACTGGCATAAGAGCTGTTACCTGCACAATCCGTGATCGCCAACTCAGGCTATATGGCCACCTAGCTCGCTTTCCTCAGGATGATCCTGCCCATCAGGTTGCCTCTGTGCGAGACAACCCTGGGTGGAGGAGACTTGTAGGGCGACCTAGGAAGTCGTGGCTTGGGTAGATCAAATAACCCTGCCTTAAAGAGCTCGAGAAAGGACGAGTCCCTGCCTAGCGGCTTGCCATGGGGAACCCTGCTAGGTTAAAACAAAGGGAGGATGAAGCTTTGCGTCCACGTCCGCGTTAGCTACTGGATGATGATGATGAATGACGACGACTATACTTGATGAAGATGATGATAATAATGATAACGATAATAATAATGAAAATAGGAATGTCAATATCAATGATGATGATGCAGACATTTTTTTTTAAACAATAATGATAATGATAGGAATAATGATGAAAATAATGATAGAAGTAATGATAATAGTAACGATAATGATAATGATGATAATTATAATCAGGATAATAATAGTAATGTTAATAAAAATGCTGATAGTAATGATAATTAGAATAATAATAATGTTAATTAGTAATAATTTCAAAGATAATAATAATGATATGATAATAAAAACGATAATAACAAAAATAACGAAAATAAAAAGGACAATAATGGTGATAAAATTTGTAATGATAATGATGTAAATGAAAATATGCTAATAATAGTTACAGTAATGATGATAATCATGATAATGATAAAGATAATAGTAATAGTAATAATAATGATAGTGATAATGATGATAATAGTAATAATGATTATTATTATTATCATTATAATAATAATAACAATTATTATTATTATTATTATTATTATTATCACTGTTATTATTATTGTTATTATCATTATTAATATTATTACCATCATTTGTATTATCATTATTAATATCATTATTACTATCATTATATCAAAGATGATGATGATGACCAAAATGATAATAACGATGATAATGCTAATGATATTAATAATTACATTATTATAATTATCATTAGTGTTGTTGTTGCTGTTATTATTATTATGATGAGGATGAGGATGAGGATGATGACGATGGCGACGACGACGATGTT
>NC_091562.1:7864477-7866977 GCF_042767895.1 Penaeus vannamei
AGTGATTTCGCTTAAGGAATGTTGTGGTGCATTCTTCACTTCACACACAGTTATTGATAAATAGATAAAGATAAATGTTGGTAAAAGCAAGAATGAAAGCCGTCGTAACATTCATTCATAACATTATACGCTTGGGACTGGGGCACAACAATAAGAAATAAGAAACAAGTTTCACTGCATCGTAAAGATAACACAAATTGCTCACACTAAAAAGCGGGATAAAATTCATGACAATAATTAGTAACTTGAGATGTTTAGCTAATGACGAACATAGGTAATTGTGTCACAACATAGATATATTATACCAGAACTATAATGTTGATAAATGATGCGGGAAATCTAGTAACGGGTAATGGATCTAGTTGTAATTTTGTGCCATGGGCTGATTGTAGCTGCGAGGCGTGTCATCGCAGTCGATGCCTGAACAGGGGAGATCCTCGCTCTTGCACTGTGAAGTAAGTTTGCACCTGGCACGTAAACTGATGGATATACAAGTATTTGAACAAAAATGGTGCGAGGCAATTAAAAGGTTGAGAGTTATATATTTTACGTGTACATAAAATATTTTTAAGTTCTATATAGACACACAGAAATGCTTCTACAACATAACAGAGGGAACAGGAGCCGATCACTAGTCAAAAACAGGCTTCAGTTAGCCCTCGAGGAGAACCCTTCGGCACGACGGCTTGCAGCAAGACCTCCTGCTGCAACGCTTCATCAACAATACACTCGAGATCTACGAACAGCAGCTTGTAAAAATGGAGCATTTAGAGAATGAAAAAAGAAAGTGGTGGGCTTTATCACGATCCTGTGGGAGTGGATGTTCATAAAAGTAATAGAATGGTAATGAGCGTCTGTTGAACTATTCGCTTGGCATTTTGGTTAAATGTCACTTTATTGGCTTCATAGCTCTCTCACTCTCTCGCCACTCCCGCCAGTATCTCTCTCTCTCTATCTATCTATCTATCTATCTATCTATCTATCTATCTATCTATCTATCTATCTATCTATCTATCTATCTATCTATCTATATATATATATATCTTTCCCCTCTCTCCCTCTCGCCCTCCCTCCCCTTATCTCCTCCCTATCCTCGTTCCCCCTATCTCCCCCTCTCTCCCTCCCGCCCTCCCTCACTCTCTATTTCTCTCACGAATCGATTCTGTTTTTTGACATTATCCTGTTATTTGCTTCCATATGATACCCCTTCCTCTGAGGGGCATTTCACCTCCCAAGACAGCGTACGAGATTATATAGTTATATAAAATTATATAAATTGCCACGTTTTTGCAGTTCAGGACCTTAGGTTTGCTTGATGGGGTACTCGAGACTTTTAGGCAAGGGTGGTCGATTTCGTCTATAATCTTGCATGAATCATTTGTGCTATTATAAAATCAATTGAGTATATTCTTATGATACTCTGCGTTTAATTATGCGTCTGATGATATGTAAGTTTGTTTGATATATTTCCTAATCCCTTCCTGATATATATATAGGTATATATATATATACTTATATATATATATATATATATATATATATATATATATATATATATATATATATATAGATGTATATATGTCAGAATTATTCCGACATTTAAATCCGGATACGTTTTTGAAGGCCTCCAGAAAACAGGAAGCGGTTGAGATGCGTTGCCATGTCTATGTATTCTATTTTGAATATAGTAAAAGCTTCGTGCCCAGTAAATAGTAAACCAATCATGGACGATATGTTTCTTTTGTTGTTCGTGCTGGATTAGGTGTATTTTAAGGGGAGGGCCTGTTGCTAGGAGGAAAGTTGGCAACATCAGACCGCCTTGGAGGGGCCACAGAAACCTCAGTTGGTCGGCGGACGCCACTCCCTCCAGGAAAGCTGTAGATATGCTCCTCGTTGTAGGTTAAATTAAGGTATCAAGGGAATGTTAACATTTGTGATAGTGGGTGGAGAGTGCATATATATGTGTGTGCTATATAATCAGTTGGTCTGTGGATGCCACTCCCTCCAGGAACCTTTGAACCATCGCAGTGAGGATCTCGTCAGAGAGGATAGATCCAGATAGGCAGATATCAGGACAATGATAAATCAGGTGGGGCGGTGCCAATTATTGGGAGAGGTGGGTAACTTTTTGGGAGTCGGTTTCATGAACATTTTGTTTTGTCGTTTTTCACACTCTCCCCAGTCCAGCGATCATTTCACCGTCATTGTTATGTTGTAAGATATGTCAAAGTAGACAATTTGGTTAAGATCATTTGTAATACATGTTATGAATGGGAAACAGTCTTTCAAAAGACCACATTTCATAGCCGTGCCAGCTACCCAACTATTACCATAATACCATAAGAATTTTTTTTTTTTTTTTTTGGAGTACCTCCTGATTTCAAAACAACAATCCGGATGGAGGCAGTGCTACTAGATTATGTTAATTATGGAGAATTAAATGAAATTTGGAGAGTAACAATATTTAATTTCACAAATCAAAGTTTCATTTTTTTTTGAG
>NC_091562.1:7904477-7911977 GCF_042767895.1 Penaeus vannamei
GAGTTGGCGATCCCGGATTGTGCAGGTAACAGGTCCTATATATAAAAGGCATATATATAAAAGGCACTGGATGATGTCCAGTTTTCACAACCATAGAGCAAAACTGGCATTATCAGGGCCCTGAAAACCCGTAGCTTGATCCTTCTGCACAGGTACCAGCATCTCCAAATCTCTTGTCGAGAGAGTTCATGACCCCTGCTGCCAGGCCAATCCGTTTGCTGACTTCCTGGTCTGACAGCCTAAAGTTATGAATTACACCACCAAGTTAGGTAAAGCTCTCTGTGACTTCAATGTCCTCGCTGCAAGCACGTACCGACCGAACAGGTTCTCCTAGCAAGTCCCCAAAGTCCTGGATCTTGGTCTTGGTCCAGGAGACCTCTAGACCCAAGGGCTTCACTTCATTAGTAAATGCATCAAGAGCCACCACTAGGGTTTACAAAGACATAGAGAATAGCAATATCATCGGCAAAGTGAAGGTCTGTAACCTTAATATTGCCCAGTGTTGCTCCAAAATGACTTTGAGAAGTAGCTCTGCCTAATATCCAGTCCATGCAAGTATTGAAAAGTGTTGCTGCAAGAACACAGCCTTGCCTCACTCCTGAACTGACAGCAAAGAAGCTCGACAGGCCCTCACCACAATTTACAGCACTTCGTAGTACCATTATACAGGCTTGCTATGAGTTCAATAATCCTTGTTGGAATTCCTCTCAGTCTCAGGATCTCGCAGATTGATTCCCGATGCACCGTATCGAACGCTTTCTTGAGGTCGAAGTAGGCTGCAAGCAGCCCACGTCCGAACTCACAACGGCGCTGTACAATGACTCGAAGTGCAATGATACGGTCTATGGTGGACTTACCAGGAATGAATCCAAATTGCTCTGGTCTTTGATGGCGCAGTAGGTGGTCTCTAATACGTCTCAGAAGGATGTGGGCAAAACCTTGCCTGGTACACTGAGCAGTGTGATGCTACGGTGATTGCTGCAGTCCCATCAGTCCCCCTTCCCCTTCTGGAGAGGGATGACCACACCCCTCAACAGGTTAGGGGGAACGGTACCGGACCACTAGATGCAGCCAGGACGGCATGCAACCACTTCGGTATGGGTGCACCACCAGCTTTCAACAGTTCAGCTGGGATGCTGCAAATACCCGCTGCTTTTCCACTCTTCAGCTTGGATATCGCCCCCCCCCCAACTTCAGTTAGGGAGGCTGGGTCCTCGCTAATGGTTGGTCCGGCAGCGGAATCACGACACTACCCGTATCCAAGTTAACTGTTGGAGGGTCAACCTGATACAACCGCTCAAAATACTCAGTCCAATGTCCCCACACCACAACAGGTTCTGAGACGATCTGGCCACATACTAAGCAAACTGCAGTCACCTGTGAAGAGGGCTTGGAATTCAGTTTTCTCAGGGCTTGGCATGCAGGACGAAGGTCATTTACTAAGAAATGGCCTTCGACCTCCTCAGCAAGGCTCCTAATAAACTGTTCCTTGTCCTTTCTTAACAGAGACCAAGTTCTGGGCACCTGAGAATGGTGCAAATCCCAATCCAATGCCAGACGAACCGCACAGCAAGCATCTGTGGCTTCCAGTGTCTCCTGAGAGATTAAATTCTGTCTTGCCCTCGGGTGTTCTCCAATCGTTTCTTGGGCTGCATCAAACGTTTCACGCTTGAAGGTGTCCCACAGAAGTAGAAGGTCTGTCTGACTGTCGAGTGCTGTGAAATGATCAGAGATTGTCTCAGCAAACCCCCGAGCACACTCCCTCTCATTCAGCCTGTCCTAATGAAACACCATAGAGTGATAGTTTTGAAGTGAGCCTAGAGGATAGCCACAACCAATCTATGGTCAGTATCACAGAACTCGGCACTCCTATACACCCTGCAGTTCTGGAGGACCCTCCAACGAGTGCTAACGAGAATGTGGTCGATCTCCTTGGCTGCATTACCTGCATCGCTGTACCACGTCCAATGACGCTGGTACCAGGAGCCAGAAATCCTCAATTTCTGGGATCTTGCAAAATCCCGGAAAAGGAGAGAATTCTTGCTGCCGGTATCAATTCCTGAACCATGAGGACTGACAGACATCTTGTAGCCAGCGTGATCACAGCCAGATACCGCAGTAAAGTTACCCAGAACAATAGGAATATCTCGCTGGGGACAACTGTCTGTCACAGATGCAAGTTTGGCGTAGAACATCTCTTTCACGTCGAGTTTACATCAGTAGGAGTGTACACAACAATAAGAGACATGAAGCCAAATAACAGCTTCAGTCTCATTACCATTATATGCTTATCTACTGGAGTGACCTCTACCACCAAGGGCTGGAGCCTACTGGAGATAGCTATCGCTACTCCCTGAAAATGGTGACCATTGCTGCAGCCTGACCAGTAATAGGTGTAGCCACCTACACTGATCATGCCGTTGCCAGGTCTTCTCACCTCCAAGAGAGCAGCCAACCCAACTCTCAGCCTCCCCAATGCCCTCAATAGGGACAACCGATCATCCTACCGCAAAGAGTGGATGTTCCAAGCTCCCACCCTGACTTCCCACCTGAGGTTAACCATCGGCAGTCACTTCAGGTGGACCCCACCTCTGCTACCCCCGCCGAGGCTCCCTCACATAAAAGGCAGCAGGCTGCGGGACCCATCCTCCACCTGTGGGGTTCCCTAAGGCTTTGCCCCACAAGCTTCATATTGGGCTGGCAGCTGCCAGAATTCAGGCGGGACGAGGAGCTCCCGTTCCCATCCTGTGCCCCAGCAGCCGCCCTCCCAGCGGGGCCCACAGCCCGCCTCTCTTGCTGGGTAGAAGGGGCATTTCCCCTCCCCCCAGCATTTCCAATAATCCGCGATGTTACCGATGGCTTATCTCTAGGGGGAGGGGGACTGGCAAGGCCCACCTCCCCCGAGCCTCCCATTAACCCCAGGGGGCTTAGGGGCAGGAGTTAGTACAAGGCCAGGGCGTGTCCACACGCCGGTGGGCCATGACCCTGTACCTCTGGGGCCTCCTGCTGCTACGAGATCCCTACAGTTCATCCTGGGACCGCAAGGTACTAGTTTCCATAGGTGGCCACGAGGAGGCACTGCAGAAGTCTTGATGATGGAGAGGCTATGCACTGGCAGGAGAGACTTATGCAGCGCTGTTCCCTTTTTTGTACAAGGTTAGCCAGCGGTGGCAGCTGCAAGCCTAGGCTACCACAACATCGCTTCACATCACCCTGCGCATGAAGCACCTATCCATAATGATGATATACATATATGTATATATGTATGCATATATATATATATATATATATATATATATATATATATATATATATATATATATATATGTATGTATATATATACACATGTGTGTGTGTGTGCGGGGGGGGGGTTGTGTGTTTCTGTGTGTGTGTGTGTATACTCCATATATGTGGTAGAAAAACAAAGTACATCCTATGCACATAAGAAAGGATGATCTGATTCAAATAATACAGAAGCAGAGTGGTGTAAATTCAAGCAGAAACAGCAGCAGGAGCGATGCAGAACAAAGGAGCAGCATCAGCAGCGAAGCGCCGACCGCTCTGACCAGCCTTTGAAAGGCCAAAGGACATTACAATGCCGGTTAATTAACACGGTAATCAACTCAATTTCCAATCATCAGACCCAGCATATTTATTTTCTTTTTCCCTTTCCTGCAGCTATAAAGAGTGAGATATAATGACAGCTAATAAAAGCGATTCATCTCTTGCAGGTGTTAAAAAGGCGCCTGGAACTGCAAGTCACTCTCGCTTCTCTCCCGAGGAAGAAACTCCGCCACCGCCTCCCGGGGCCTCCGCGCCGCCTGGCCTCTGCGATCACAGTGAGAACAAAATAACACGAACAGATACTGGCGATAATAACGATGAAAATGATAATGTTAATTATGGTAAATGATAATTATAATTATGGTAAAATGATAATGATAATTATGGTAAAATGATAATGATGATAGTAATGCTAATAATGAGATGCTGATGATTCTATTGATAGTCATAATGATGATAGTATTTATTAAATTGCAGTAACGATGATAATCGTCATCATTATCATAATCATCCCCACCATCATCATCATAATCATCGTCTTTCTAGTGTTTTCATTGCAAACTGTAAGATTCACATTTTGTTTTCAATTCATTAACAGTATTATTATGTACATTATTGATATTATCACAATTATCATCATCCTCATTATTATTACTATTAATTCTTCTTTATATAATCATTATTATTGCTATTATTATTATTATCATTATTGTTATTATTATCATCATTAGCATTACCATTTTACTATGGTTGTTGTTATTATTATCATTATTATCACTATTGTTATTATTATTATTGTTGTCCTTGACGTTATTATTATTATTATTGTTATCCTTGACGTTATTATTATTATAATTTTATCATCAATATTTTCATCAATCTTCTTATTCTTAATCTTATTATTAATAAAGTTATCATTGTTGTTATTATCATTATTGTGATGAACATTATTATTTCTTCTATCATTTTTATCATTATCATCACCATTGATATTCTTATTATCATCACTCTTATCATCATAAGCATTATAATCATTATTGTTATTATATTCATTGGCATAATCATCAATATCATCATTATGGTACATTATAATTATCATTATTATTACTGATTTTATTGTTATTATCATTATATATATATATATATATATATATATATATATATATAAACAAATATAAACAAATATGTGTGTGTGTGTGCGTGTTTGCACACACACACACACACACACACACACACACACACACACACACACATATATATATATATATATATATATATATATATATATATATATATATGTGTGTGTGTGTGTGTGTGTGTGTGTGTGTGTGTGTGTGTGTGTGTGTGTGTGTGTGTGTGTGGTGTGTGTGTGTGTGTGTGCGTGTGTGTGTGTGTGTGTGTGTGTGTGTGTGTGTGTGTGTGTGTGTGTGTGTGTGTGTGTGTGTGAGTGTGTGTGTGTATGTACGTATGTATGTATATAAATAAATTCATGAATAAATAAATAAATAAATAGATAAATACATATATATATATATATATATATATATATATATATATATATATATATATATATATATATATATATATATATATATATATATATACATATATATAGTATGTATATATATATATATAAATACATATAGATATATTATATATAGAGATATATTATATATATATATATATATATATATATATATGCATATATATATATTATATATATATATATATATATATATATATATATATATATATCTATATATATATATATATATATATATATATATATATATATATATATATATATATATATATATATATATATATATATATATATATATATATATATATATATATATATATATATATATATATATATATATATATATATATATATATATATATATATATATATATATATATATATATATATATATATATATATATATATATATATATATATATATATATATATATATATATATATATATATATATATATATATATATATATATATATATATATATATATATATATATATATATACATACATATATATATATATATATATATATATATATCTATATATATATATATATATATATATACATATATATATATATATAAATGTTGAGATCATTATTCATTCGACATTTAAAAAGGTGCGTTCTTTCTGAATTTATAGATGTAGGGACATATTTTCATATTTCTATAGGCAAATAAATATAGCAAAATTTAGTGTCATAACAAATAGAGTAAATTACGATAATCCTTTATAATTGGTTTGATTATTTAAATGTTAACAATCAATTTTGGGGAAAGGAATGAGTTCATTATTTCAACGATTTCTCATCGGATGTCATTGCTATCTTCACGTGTACAGGTAAGGCTTACCGCTGGTGTTCTAAGTTGTGCTTTTCCCTGATGTTATAGATTGTAATGCTTGAAAAGTGTATTAAAATAATTGTTAAATCCCTTTGTATTAATTTATGATAATTGATACGAGTTGTTGCTGTCTTCCTGTTTACAGAGTGACAGACAGAAATGATTGAGAAAATGCGGCGAGAACAACACGCCATAATGCTTTGTTGCTAGGGGACATATATTTATTCATTTATATTAATGGATACAGTAACAAAATTAGTCGTAGGTGACAGTACCGGTGTTATCAATGAATAGATTGAGAAGGTAATCATTTATTAGAGGGAAGTGTAAGAGGGGAAAATTGTAAAGATTAAAGGGGAAGATTGGCTTATGTCCTTGTAAAATGGAAAGAAAACGGATAGAGTGGGTGTGAGGGTTTCGATTCTGTCTCATGTATATTTTCATTTTCATTATCAAAAGGAATAAATAGTAGGAAAGGAGGGTATAGAATTAACCTTAAAAATTATTTGAGTTCAATAATTGAGAGCATTGTTCAAATAATTACATTTATTGCTAAGATTTATATAGTCATATGCCACCTATTCATTATTATTTATTTATTGAATAAAAAACTAATGGTTAAAAACGTTTCTATGACCGTTATAAAATTTGGCACACTCAACAGAGGAATAAATTCATTCCCACCCAAAGAGGCTTAAAAAACTGTTATGTCATGCTACCCAAAAACGGTAGAGTAACTACAGTTAAAATAGGCCTATATTTATATAAATTGGCATACGAAAAACTCACTAACATGACATCTTTCCAAAAAATGGATTAGAATAAATGTCGAAAACCCAAATAAATCGAGGTGCATATAACATTTAGTGATAAGGCATAAATACATGTGAGGAGAAAACTAATGATTATCTCTGACGACCGGATTCGCCCCCCCCCTCCCCCCTTCCCCTTGCAAAAAAAAATCTATATTCATAATGATAATAAAGTCTTATTTGATCCACAACAAGAGGAAGCCATTAAGTGATTGTCGCGTCCGATGTTTATGTAGATGACGCGTCGGCCGGTGGCCGCGGCGCGACTTTCACGCTGGCCTCTGGAAGGGGCGGGGGTAGAAGGGGCAAAGGGAGAAAGGGTTGGCAGGAAGGGGGAGGAAGGGGAGAGCGGTTGGCATGGGAGGGGGGCGGGAGGGGGGTTTGAGGGAGGGGAGAAAAGTTGGGTATTCTCGGGCGGGAAGTGAGGGAAGAGATGGCAAAGAGAGGAGACGACAGCGGAGTAGACTTGGGCAGGCCGACGGAGAGGTCATGACTTGAGAAGAGTTAGGGGGAGTGGGGGGGAGGAGAAAGAAGAGGGAGGGGGAGTGGGGGGGAGGAGAAAGAAGAGGGAGGGGGAGTGGGGGGGAGGAGGAAGAAGAGGGAGGGGGAGTGGGGGGGAGGAGAAAGAAGAGGGAGGGGGAGTGGGGGGGAGGAGAAAGAAGAGGGAGGGGGAGTGGGGGGAGGAGAAAGAAGAGGGAGGGGAGTGGGGGGAGGAGAAAGAAGAGGGAGGGGGAGTGGG
>NC_091562.1:7916977-7919477 GCF_042767895.1 Penaeus vannamei
ACATGCTATGTAGTTAAACACACTTAGGCCTACAGATAAACATAGAAAAGAGCATAGAAACACAAGAATACTAACGCAAGGGAGTCATTCGTAGGTTGCAAGATACCATGAAATGAGTGAGGGTATCTTGCGTATGCGGTGCTCGAAACGGAACGCTTGAGAAAGAAGGTTTCCTGATGAAGAACATGCACTGCCCATTGCCCTGGAATAGGTTACTGGGAACCTTGGTGTCAGAGAGGGACATCAAACGGGGGTATCTTAGTCTCAAGGTCGTAGGTCATATGGCTAGGTTGCGTGATTATGGGTTGACTAGACTGATCGCGCGGGACATCAAATAGGGCAAATGGTGTGCAAAGGGAAGATGCGTTGTGTGCCTTTTGGGGCACCAGTGTGTGCCACTTTGTTACCTGGAACAATCAAATAAAGTGTGATTTTGGAGAATCACATGACATCCAAACATTACCAAAACAAACTCTTCCGAATAGACAAAGTCTCAATTACAGCCACATGCAGCTTTCATCCCCCTGGACGTATCAAACCATCTTCAAATGCTATGTGCTGGAACGAAGGCTTCGCGCGCTGGATCGCCCACACAGAAAGGTGACAAAACCTCCCTCGGCGCTCCATTGAGGCCGCGAACTTGATGCACTCAGCCTTTCAGTTAGTGTGATGTCTCAATAGCCCTCGAGTCGAAGAGCATCCAAAGACTCGCAGAGATAGAGTTGATATCAAATGCAGCATCTATTGAAAAAAAAAGAAAAAAAACATTGTAAACTTATAGAACAAATTAATCCTTGGGGAAAAAAGAGAACGAAAATTGCAATCCACGAGGAAAAGATTACAGTTAATTTACATAAAGGAAAAGTTGCCTCCAAACACAATAATTCCAAAGTCGTTGCAAAAGCGAAAGGTCATTTCCTCACAAACTCCCTCGTGCAGGTCATTGCCATCAGAAAACACAACGAAGAGAGAGAGAAAAGGAAAGAGAGAGAGAGAGAGAGAGAGAGAGAGAGAGAGAGAGAGAGAGAGAGAGAGAGAGAGAGAGAGAGAGAGAGAGAGAGAAATCAAAGGATAAGACAGAGAGAGAGAGACAAAGAGGGAGGGAGAGGGAGAGAGAGAGAGAGAAAGAGACAGAGGAGAAAGAGAGAGAAAGAGGAGGGAAAGAGAGAGAGATAGAGACAGAGAGACGAAAGAGAGAGAGAGAGAGAGAGAGAGAGAGAGAGAGAGAGAGAGAGAGAGAGAGAGAGAGAGAGAGGGAAAGAGAGAGAAAGAGAGAAAGAGAGGGAAAGAGAGAGAGAAAGAGAGAGGAAAGAGATACAGAGAGAGAGAGAGAAAGAAAGAGAGGGAAAGAGAGAGAGAGAGAGAGAGAGAAAGAAAGAGAGGGAAAGAGAGAGAGAGAGAGAAAGAGAGAGAGAAAGAGAGATGAGAGAGACACAGAGAGAGAGAGAGAGAGGTTCAGCACCGGATACTGAAGCGGAGGCTGGGGGGCGGCCGTTCAATTTTTTCTTCTTCAGTCTTTGTTGTGAAAATGAATTAAAGGGCGACCTCAAGCGGAGATTCATGGCCGTCAACAATAGCGTTTGATTGCTTGAGTCCGCTTCTATAAAGGAATATCATGCTTTATCACCTCTTACGGCTAATGAATCCAGTCCCCCCCCCCCTCTCTCTCTCTCTCTCTCTTAGCCTTTGATTCTCTCTCTCTCCCTCCCCCTCTCTCTCTCTCTCGCTCTCTCTCTCTCTCTCTCTTTCTCTCTCTCTCTCTCTCTCTCTCTCTCTCTCTCTCTCTCTCTCTCTCTCTCTCTCGCTCGCTCTAATTCTCTCTCTCTCTCGCTCTCTCTATCTCTCACTCTCTTGTTCTCCCTCCCTCTCTCTCTCTCACTTAGCCTTTGATTCTCTCTCGCTCTGTCTGTCTGTCTGTCTTTCTCTATCTCTTTCTTATCCTTTGATTCTAACTCTCTTAGCATTTGACTCTCTCTCTCTCTCTTTCTTTATCTCTCTCTCTCTCTTCGATTTCTCTCTCTTTCTCTTTCTCTCTCTCTCTCTCTCTCTCTCTCTCTCTCTCTCTCTCTCTCTCTCTCTCTCTCTCTCTCTCTCTCTCTCTCTCTCTCTCTCTCTTAACCTTTGATTCTCTCTCTCTCTTAGCTTTTGACTCTCTCTCTCTCACTCTCTCTCTCTCTCTCTCTCTCTCTCTCTCTCTCTCTCTCTCTCTCTCTCTCTCTCTCTCTCTCTCTCTCTCTCTCTCTCTCTCTTATCCTTCCTTTGACTCTCTCTCTCTCTCTCTTAACTTCTGATTCTCTGTCTGTCTGTCTTTCTCTTAGCCTTTGATTCTCTTTCTGTCTGTCTGTCGTGCAAAATAGATAAGAATATTTTTAGCCGAATCACGGAAAGGCGTGTGAGCTGTGAGACGCTAGGTGACCTGACCTGAAGCCCAACCCACGCTTGGACGATGCGAGGCTGACCTGACGCGGACGCCAAGGCGCCCAAGCCGAAACCCACGAAC
>NC_091562.1:7949477-7951977 GCF_042767895.1 Penaeus vannamei
CATCATCAAGGTAATTAAAAGCGTGAGCGAAGGATAATTCCTATGTTAGTTTTGGAGTGCTGCCCGAGTAATTGCCTTGAGGTGCATGCATTAGCTGACACCAAGACCGTCAGGCTGGATTATACTTCATTAAATTCTGGTTTAGAAAGGTCACGGATTTATATAATTGCTAGTTATCAAATGTTTGTAATTCTAACGAAACGTTGATGTTAGGTCCTTTCAAATAGAAAAATGCATGGAAGTGCGCTGTTGCATGAAAATGCCGGGGAAAAATAAATAAATAGATAAACAAATAAAGCATGAAAGAAAACATAAGAGGGGCGGGGGAATAGACCTGTGAAAGTAAAAGGAACTGTTACTTCTTAATAAGGTGAAATGCATTTGTTAAAAACATGATTATTAGACTAAGAGTTATTTCCTCCTGTCTTTCGCGTTGAAGAGGTATCCAAGATGCTTTCTTAATGGGCGGAGCAGATAAAGTGTCGGTTAGATTAATAAATAAACATGATAGCTGGTTGTTCCCACGAAGGCCTTGATAAACTCATCCTTGCCTGCGAACGCTGAATCTTTATTAATCGGGGGAGAGAATCGGGCAATCGCCGGGAAAGGAAGCCTTCAGTGCGCGAATCAAAAGCAGAATGCATGAAAACCTGAACGCTAAGAAGAGGTGAGATCCTTACAATAACGTTTCTTTAAGAAAGCAGGAAAGTCAGAAAAGAGCAAGATCAATTCCAATGCATTTCATTTTAAGAAATGACGTAGTGAAAATTCTAATGGCATGTGTCGAAGATAACAATAATGAGCTCTAATGACATTTCCTTTTGCACTTCGTTAACTTTAAGTGATTACTCTATTTCCAAATACTAAATGCAAGCCTGGAAAGGTACGCAAAGAGTCTGGAGAAGCTGAACAGATATAAATATATAAATTGAATGACAGAGTGAGTAAGAGAAAGAGAGAGAGAGAGAGAGAGAGAGAGAGAGAGAGAGAGAGAGAGAGAGAGAGAGAGAGAGAGAGAGAGAGAGAGAGAGAGAGAGAGAGAGACAGACAGACAGACAGACAGACAGACAGACAGAGAGAGAGAGAGAGAGAGAGAAAGAAAGAAAGAAAGAAAGAGAGAGAGAGAGAGAGAGACTGGGTCATGTTGCGGCAGCCCATTGGAAAGGCCAACTTGCCTTCTCGCGCTTCGTTGTCACCAAGCTCATTATATTTCTCTCGCGATGCTTGAGAGAGAGAAAAAAAATCAATGGAAATACCGTGAGTGACGTCACTGTGACTTCACGGGTGACACCTCTTGCGCTACTTTCTCTTCTTCTTCTAATCGGACATAGTGCAGGTGCAGTGCAGAGAGAGAGAGAGAGAGAGAGAGAGAGAGAGAGAGAGAGAGAGAGAGAGAGAGAGAGAGAGAGAGAGAGAGAGAGAGAGAGAGAGAGAGAGAGAGAGAAGGGGGTGAGATAATGAAAATAATGACAATGGTAATCACTGTAATGATAGTAACAAAGAAAATGATAATGATGGTAATGAATGAAGACAATGACGCTACCACTAGTAGTAGTAATAACAATAATAATAATAATAATAATGGCAATGGTAATAATAACATGCTCATGATAATACGAATGAATTATGGGAATAATAGTAATAATGATAGTAATGACATTAATAACAACAATGCTGCAGCTACTACTACTTCTACTGATACTAGTAATAATAAGAAGGGTGATAGTGATAATACTAATAATGATAATAGTAATGATAGTGATGATTATAACAATAATAGTAATAGCAAAATGATGATAATAATGATAAATGTAAGAATAATAATGGTAAAGAAATTAGTAATAATGGAAATAATAGGAATCTTCATCACTATCATCATTATCATCATCATCTGCATCGTTATCATCTTTATCATCATCATCATTATCATCACCATCATCAAATATCATCATCATTATCACCATCATTATTTTCCTCATCATCACCATCATCATTATCATCATCATCATTATCATTATCATCACCATCATCATTATCATCATAATCATCAGCATCATCATTATCATCATGATCACCATCATCATTATTATCATCACCATCATCATTATTATCATCATCCCCATCATCATCATTATCATGATTATTATCATCATTATCATCACCATCATCATCATTATCATCATCATCACCATCATTATTATCATCACCATCATCATCATTATCATCATAACCATCATCATTATCATCATAATCACCATCATCATTATCATCATGATCACCATCATCATTATTATCATCATCATCATTATCATCACCATCATCATCATCACGATCATGTTCTTACTATGACAATCCCAACGAAGGCGAGACACCGCAGGGCGTCCGACAGCTCTTCGCCCGGAGCAGCCAGGGCGCCGCCGCACCTCCTCCTCCTCGCCAGACCCATGTAGGCGGACCCAACATAGCTCAGCTGGGAGACTCCGAGGCACATACCTGCCAT
>NC_091562.1:7959477-7964477 GCF_042767895.1 Penaeus vannamei
GTGTGTGTGTGTGTGTGTGTGTGTGTGTGTGTGTGTGTGTGTGTGTGTGTGTGTGTGTGTGTGTGTGTGTGGAAGGGAGGAGAATCGCTGGGATCGTAAGGGGGGTAAGGACGTCATAATTCGGGTTAAAAAAATGTTTTCATGGATCTTCTTCCATACGTGTTTTATACATTGTTCTTTTTCCTCTTCATGCTGACAGTGTTATCATCTTCCTTCAGTTTTATTATTGAATGAATGTTCAGTCTCGTCGAATTCCTAATATATTGTTTAAATATAAAAAGGCTTACATGATTCCTTTTCCGATTGTTATTACCACTGGTGAAAAGGAGGATTTCCTTTTTTATGAATAAAATATGTTGCTTATTATCACATGCTTTATAAACTGACAATGTGCAATATGAATTACACGTTTTGTAGGATTCAAAGATACAAAACTATTCGCTAGACTATTTTCAGTTTTCACTCAGCCTAATTTTTGCAGCTTCAGTGGCAAGACGCGGAATGATCCATTTTTTGTGTCTCGGCAGAGGGGCATCAAGATAACAAGAAATTTATTTAAATAGTTACTGAAAGAAACAGATTCTTGATAGCTAGGAAGAATTTTTGAGCATTAAGTAATCGGTGTTTCGTGGCCCGCGAAGGCTGGGTTTCAGGCTCGGTTGGCTTCTCGGTCTTGCTCTTGTGGCTTCTCTTTCTTCTAATTATATTTATCTGACATCTCTATCTTCCTCAGCCACTAATAATTCTGCTCCCTTCGGTGTGCTCTTTTATGTATCTTTTTCTTCTGTCCCTTCTCCTCTCTGTGACAATAAATGATTATCTGCTATTTCGTCGTGCTTGCTTCTTTCATATGGAGTGGATGCGAATATATATATATATATATATATATATATATATATATATATATATATATATATATATATATATATATATATATATATATATATATATATATATAAGTGTAGACCTTTCTGTAACTGCTTAGAAAAAAGTGCACACTGATGTAGGCTTAAGCCCCTTACAGCTTCCGGTTCGCCACAGTTGGACTTGAGGTCACAATGACCAGAGAAGCCAAGCTAAAGGGCTACCCTCCTCACACAAAATGAATCCTGAGTGCATTCTGACCAGACCAGAGGTCTACCTATCCCCAGATGAAATGTTTCCTAGGTATATCATAGCTTAAAGGTGGAGTGCATTCTTCCTTGGTCCACATCATATTGGGTTTGGGACACTTCTAATCTTGTGGTTGCTTCTAAATAAATTAATAAATATATTAAAAAAATAATAATTTCATTTGTTACAATGGTTGTTCTTGGCGTGACAGGCTGTTCATTTTATTTTGATTTTAAATTACGAGTCCAACGAATGGCCACGAATGACCAAGTATAGGGGGTGAAAAAAAACTCACTCCAGTACAGAGCTAACCTTGTGAATCTAAGAAAATACAATAAATATGTCATATAAAGACCTGCGGTTTGCAGATGTGATACATGCATCAGTGACAAGGATTTTTGTGTGTGTGTGTGTGTGTGTGTGTGAGAAAGTGTGACATAGGGCATTTTAGGGGATAGGCTAAAATGAAGGTTTTCCTCCGGTAGTCTTTAATCAGAGCAATGGAACTATTTCCTCCTCAGACTTATCAGGTATTCTATGGAATTCTTTGGGGGAATTCTAGAGACTCAAAGTTGGCCTGGTTATAATAACCAAAGGAAAAATCATATTTATTCAACCAAGAGTATGTCATATGTCATGATGACAAATATAAAACTATGCAATTTGTCTGCAAAGCAGCTCAGCGCAGATATCAGATATCGTGCATGATGAAAGTTAATGAGTTGATTGGCCAATTTACTGATTTTACAGCAATGTAAAAAGTTCAAGTCCTCCCGTTTTCAAAGCCTTTTAATTCACATGCTACACGCACCACTAAAACATTACCTTGTGCTTTTGTGGATGTTCTTGAAGAATCCTGTATCTGGTCAGCAGCAGACATGGAGTGAATGGCACACTGAGGACAAACCTCCATCCCGAGGAAAGGCTGCAGAGACGTCAGATTTGGCTGTAATGAAGTTAGCCCAGTGGGCCAGCGCTAATCGTCTATCGACTGAGACTCCTGACAGTGCTTATCAGAATGTCCCTGCAATAAGATCTTAGCCTCCCTTTTTGCTCATGCGAGGGAAATCTGAGCATGGCGTGGGAAGACCTGTGGAAATTAATTCCAAAGAACCGACAACACAAAAATCTATCCAAAAGACATCTTTTGTCCGATTTCGTCTCCCGTTACCTTTCTTTGCTCCTTTTCAGTTTATTATTATTATTGATCCTGTACACCTTACTCGAGATTCAGTTCACGAACACAAATCCGAAAATCTGCGACGCTGAAGTTATGACCGTGTAAAAAGTCTTGGCCAGCAGCCAGTACAGGGGTTGCGTCGCCAGCTGTCTCAGCTGCCGCCTAACCCGCACGGCTTGGCCGGACTCAGCGGTGGATTTGCGTGAGTCTTGCAATGGCGCAGCTTGACAGTGCTCGGGGTTCTGGTTTGTACACATGCGTTTGATAAGTTAAGAAACCATATGCACATAGTTATAAGAATAGATTAAATGGATAGATCGATCGATCGATTGATGTATGGACAAATAGACCATGAAAGATGAAAATATAAAATAAATTTTATATTGATATGCATAAAAACAAATATCTACATTGCTAACAATCTCTTGAGAGTAATCTGTGCCACGGACATGGTTAACTTTCACTGAAATTTACATAAAACAACAAGTCAGTAGCACCAATAATCAGCTTCTCCATGTACTTCGTAACAGGATCTGGAAGCTGGCTCATTAAAGGAGATAGAACAGTAAACGGAAAAACATAATATTTATATATGTCTGTATATATGTATATATGTATATATCTATATGTATATATGTATATATGTATATATACATATGTATGTATATGTATACATGTCTACACACACACAAACACACACACACACACACACACACACACACACACACACACACACACACACACACACATATATATATATATATATATATATATATATATATATATATATATATATATATATTTATATATATAATGTATATGTGTGTGTATAACACATACATGCACATATATATATATATATATATATATATATATATATATATATATATATATATATATATATATATATATATATATATATAATGTATATGTGTGGGCATAACACATACATGCATACATACATATATATATATATATATATATATATATATATATATATATATATATATATATATATATATATATATATATATGTATATATATATATGTTATGTGTATGTGTGTGCGTGCACACACACACACACACACACACACACACACACACACACACACACACACACACACACACACACACACACACACACACACACACACATATATATATATATTGTTACGGCTGGTATGTCACTAAGAAAATTCATGGAAAGGCGAGCTCCGCTGAATTTTCCAAAATCATAGATGAGAAGTCAAATGTTAATGATGCCGCCTGGTATGAACGTACAAATACCACGTGACAACTGTCTTTGTGTAAAGTACCACGTGATCAAAATTCTTCTGGTTCATTTATTGATATTCATTCATTTATCATATTCTCTTTAATGTATTTTCTTTAAGCTCGTTATTGGCAGTGTATTGTATTGTAATACGTTCTTACAATTAGACTTTTCCTACCTAGTTACACTAATTGATAATAAATTGTTCCTATTTCTAATTGAACTAATTTTACCACTACTTTAATAACACACACACACACACACACACACACACACAGACACACACACACACACACACACACACACACACACACACATACACACACACACACACACACACGCACACACACATATATATATATATATATGGGGCTTAGTCAAACATGTAATTTGATTTATTATAATAATTACATTAGTATGAAAAACATACGTTATTCATTAATTTACTAAAGATAATACTTTAGTATAAAAATAATTTACTATCACTAATTCACCAACACAAATGTATTAATAAAAATCATAATAACAGCTTTATCAACAAAAATCCATTAATATACCCTGACCAGGTGAAAAAGGAAAGAAATAAATTACACCTTAATTCGAACAATAATCGCTTAATCATGATATATTTTCATATCAGAAATTACTTATATTGTCCATATATATCGCACTGTTTACTGATTTTCCCAATTATTTTACTTTTAATTACAGACAAATAACTTACTTTGTTGACTCCCCCAGATGATGACCAGAGTCGAAGTAACATCGCAAAACTCCTCTATAATTTTGATAATTTCTGTAAATTATGACAGTGCTAAAATTCCTCACAAAAGATATTATACTCCAACGCTGAATTTCCATATATTAAATAATAAGAAACACTAACACACAAAACGTTCTATCTCATCCGGTGAACCTTTACCTCCAACTGTATATATTTTTTTATGTTTAGCTATCATAATCAATTAAGGAATATTGCATAGCATGCTAAGACTTTACAGGTTTGGTATTGCAATTGCACAAAATGTAAGAAGAGAACAAGGGTCAGGCTTCCCCTTCCTCTGGTACACTCTACAAGGTGCAGAGCGGTTACTATACCAACGCATTAAACGAAGAGAATAGAAAGATGCGCAAGGTAACAGTAATTTCATATACAAATTACAAATTGTTGGTAAATTCTAACTCACATCAATTTCATTTTTATGCAAAAGAAGTTGCACACAAATTGCAATCGTTCATATAACTCGATTTAAACAAATTAGTAATACCTTAACAATATTTTTTCACAATGAACTTAACATTGTAATGATACAATCCATCCCAAAAGAAAGAAAATAGAAACACTTATACCGTAACTATCAATATTTGCATAGAAATAAGGAATACGTGTTACCTAATTGCAAAATACGTTTCTTCTGTAACAAACATAATTT
>NC_091562.1:7969477-7971977 GCF_042767895.1 Penaeus vannamei
TTTTGTGTTTATTCTTACACTGTGATTATTAAAGCATCTTTGGGAATATCAGCCGTCGGGTAACACTTCCCTCCTCCGCTCTCTCTTTGCTAAATAATCGCGCCTGGAGTGACCCCTTGACGTCAAACGCCACATCGCAGCCCCTCATCCTGTACAAAACCAAAGAGAGAAAAGTCGAGTATTGGTTCTCTTTCGCCGGGAAATGACAGTCCCGCTCGCACTCGGTGCGGCCGCGGCCTCTGTTTTCATACGCCATCGCCGCGCCGCCGCCGTCTCTTTGCCTCCTGAATATTCATTATTGACCGAGCAAACATGTGTTGATGCCATCATAATGCCACGTGACGGGGCGGCCGTTCGATCCTGCGGGCGCTGTAGAGGCTACTCAGCCGGAACGGTGTGAAACATGGTCTGCGCACACGCGCTGTAAATCGCTAGTTAAAATCGGCCGCCGAAGGAACATGGCGCTGTGATGCTTTACTGATTATGGCCTAAAGGCCTTCCTTCGCAGCAGTGTGTCCGATTCCGGTAAAGTGATTGGAAAACGAGTCGCAAGAGAAGCCTTTGGTCAGACGGTTTTGGATTAACCACACGCCTGTGTTTGTACGTTAATAAATTTTGGTCGTGAATCATTTTTAAATACCTTTTGCCTTATTAACGCAATTAACCACAATTACTATCCCCCCTTTCTCTTTCTTTCTCTTGCCTCCCCCCTCTCTCTCACTCACACACACACAAACACGCACGCACACACACACACAGTTTCACAGCCGACCTCAGTTACATATCAAGACAGGGCCTTTAAATTCCTTTCACAAAGGGCGATGGCACTTTTAAGCTGTATCACGTTACCTAACTAGATCCACAGGCGAGAAATTAATCAAACTATTTTCGGTCTTGAATATATGGAAAATTAATAAGCAATGTTTTCCATTTATATCGCTGGAATTTTCTGCCTTTACCCACATGGCTATTCTCATTGTAGGTCTTCAGCTTATCACAGAGGCCGTGTTTGTAAACAAATACATGGCTCCAGACAAGACGATCACGTGCTTCCAACTGGAGATCAAAACAAACCGATTAAGCTTATTAGCTTATCGGCCGTATCTGTTGTTAAATTTGCTCTATTTCTGAGGCGACTGTAGCTCCCAGTTATACGACGATCAAACAACCCATTTATTAGGGTGACTTGTTGGTGCTCCTTAAGTCAAACAGCTGTTGTAAATAAAGATCTGACTGCTATTAAACGGCCCTGGCATGCTGGGCAACCAGTTTGTTTAGTGTGCAAAAACAAACTCGGTGATAGCTGTAGCCAAATTTAACATAAACCAGGCCATGCGCTGTTGTATGTCCGGCAGTTCCGCAGTCGGTGGTCTTGCCAGGAAACAAAAAAGTCCGAAAATAAATAAATTGGAATAGACTGATAGCTGGTGCTACTGAAGCATTCTCTTTGTATTCTCTTCCTGAAGCTAGAATTAAAAGCTATATCTAAAAAAATGAATAAATGAATATAGAACCTTTGATGCGAAAAAGAAAGAACATATCTACATGTATCAGTTCGTAAAGATAAGGCAGGGAAAAGCCGACCACTTAGGATGTTGGGAGACAGCCACGGCATCTGCCGAGCGCATTGCAATGCAGAGGAATGTCGATTTGTTTGATGCTTTCGCGCAAGATGTAAAACCGCCCTTCTGGTGATTGATGCCAAGCTCTACAAAGTCCGAGAAAAGTGGCTCGAACGAACTTTCGAGCCTCGTTGCAGTCTCTCTCTCTCTCTCTCTCTCTCTCTCTCTCTCTCTCTCTCTCTCTCTCTCTCTCTCTCTCTCTCTCTCTCTCTCTCTCTCTCTCTCTCTCTCTCTCTCTCTCTCTGTCTCTCTCTCTCTCTCCACACACACACAATGCCCTGTACTCTGCATCCCTTTGTATAAACCTATTTATATATTCACCGGTCATATGTACACATTCCCCCTTCCCTTGTTCCTCATCCTCAGTCCGTTTATTACTCACGCATGTAAGCCCCAACTTCCTTTTCTCTTTTCTTCCTCTCTTTAATTATAAGACGCATACACATTTCCACATATATGGATGTAGTAGCACAGAATCTATCCTTCTGATGAGGAATACTGCAGTGTTATGAAAACATACATTTTGATAATTTTGCTTTCTTTTGTCGTGTTGACAATTCATACAAAATACAGTTCAACATGAAGTGAATCGAAAGGAAATGTAGAAAAGACATACAGAGATCCCTATAAAAATTATGTATCTGTATGCAACCGACATTTCACAATCACATCAAATACAAGGCCATCATTGCCGCCATGCCTTGTAAGGCTGCGTATTGGACTTGGCCATAGCTTCCCATGAATAAATCACGTTTCCAGATAATATTACGATCGGCCATAAGCTGAGCTCTCCAGGACGCCCGAAGCTTATTTCACATCTCATGCCGCGTGACGCTGTTTGCATCAGCATCCGAGTCGCGAGGACCGTGTAACATTCA
>NC_091562.1:7979477-7981977 GCF_042767895.1 Penaeus vannamei
TATCACTCGATCTTTCCTTCTCTCTGTTTTCGGGACGAGAGCAAGACTCAATTTTCACAATTCAGTACACAGGGATTCCATAATTACGTTAATTCTTCTGCCAGACGTTACATCCTTCAATTTTCGGGTAAAACATGTTCTTAATACCAGCACTCAACATACCTGTGTTCAGGGCTTGAGCAAAACAACGTCTGACAAGATAGTAGCGGTACTGTAGTGACGAGTAAAGCTTAACCAATGTGTCACACTATTATTCACTAATATCTAGGACGTGCCGACGGAGCGGGCCGAGCGGTAAGCACTCGCCGAAGGCGCGGCGGGTCTGGGATAAATATTGCTCTTATCATTGTTCATGCGCAGACATTCCTAATATTACTTTTGACGTCCATAACGGGGTTTAATAAACTTTAAACATCAAAACTAACACTCCCCGTGTGGATAACGAAAAGGAGCTTGGGTACAACTCCTTGGTAGATTATTAACAAGCAAATAAAAGTAAACAAACAAACACATCAAAACTAATATTTCATATGGTAACTTGGACAACACATAAAAGATAAAGGTATGGCAGATTCTGCGTATAGTCCTGGTGTACACATTACTTCCAGAGTAGTCTCGAATCCTCCGTTCGCCCCCGTACAACAAAAAGATAAATCACAGAAAAAGAAAGTGCAGCTCGACTACGGCCCCTCTATATATACCTGCATAAGGGCTATTCTAGGCATGCAGTCTTCCGTAAGGATCTCTGGCTTACTGCTAGAATACCCTTGCTCAGGTAACTTAACCCGTGAATTGGGAGAGCGAGTGCCTGTAGCCTTTGCCGCGCGTGCGTGACTCACTTTCGTCAATGCTTTGGAGGCGGGAACAAGCAGTTAAGTGCTTGGTAGTACTGGAGGCTTTTTGAATATTAAATGAAACTGAAAATCTTACTAGGGAATGAGGGCAGCAGTAAAACAGTCACAAACAAAAAGTATATATATTTAAATTATTGTAAAAAAAAAAAAAAAAAAAAAAAAAAATATATATATATATATATATATATATATATATATATATGTATGTATGTATATATATATATATATATATATATATATATATATATATATATATATATATATATATATATATATATATATATATATATATATATATATATATATATATATATATATATATATATATATATATATATATATATATATTTATATATATATATATATATATATATATATATATATATATATATATATATATATATATATACGCGTCGTTTCAATGTCCATGGAGATAGTCCCGGTGGTTCCCCACGGTGGTGGTCCCTGGTGGTCATGGGCAGAGATTCCCGGCGTCCAGCCTTGCCGCGAATAGCTTGGGACCCCCTGGATGACAGCTCGTTTTCTTTTGGTTTCAGTAAAGTATCCCTGTTTATCGCTTCCACTCCCCACCTCCCCTTTAAATTGTCATTTAAATAAACACCATTCATCGATAAGCATTATAATTTCATTATTTGTTATACCGCCACATTTTGCTATATTTATATGCTTTAAGAAAGAGAGAGAGAGAGAACAAAAACGTATATAAACGTTTTCAGTGGGATGTATACAATTTTACAGTCATAACGAATACATCTTTGAAATGTCGAATCAATAACGATCTCAATATAAATAAGTGTGTGTGTGTGTGTGTGTGTGTGTGTGTGTGTGTGTGTGTGTGTGTGTGTGTGTGTGTGTGTGTGTGTGTGTGTGTGTGTGTGTGTGTGTGTGTGTGTGTGTGTGTGTGTGTGTGTGTGTGTGTGTGTGTGTGTGTGTGTGTGTGTGTGTGTGTGTGTGTGTGTGTGTGTGTGTGTGTGTGTGTGTGTGTGTGTGTGTGTGCATATATATGTATGAAAGATGGAATTATGCATTAGCGCATTTTTATCATGAACATTATAACCTCTCCGATCGGGATTCGATCCCTCGCCGCCAATGCACGTGAATGCAAGACGGCCGCTCTACCATCGTACACGACCCACTGCAAAAGGAGTAAGAAACTAGGAGCTTACTAGCATCCATAGAGGTTACCTACCTACTCATACATGAGTAAGGATAGCGGTTTCACACTCACTCCCTGTGGGCACTCGGTATTTATGGACAGAGCAGGACAAACCCAAATCAAATAACCTGAGGTGCATTATATGAAAGATGTAATAATGCATTACTGCATTTTTATCATGAACATAATAACCTCTCCGATCGGGATTTGATCCCTCGCCGCCAATGCACGTAAATGCACGTGAATTGCTAGGAACATTTGTTCGTACTGCTTTGATTCCCGAAACAATTATACAACATATGGCTGGATGATTAGCAACACAGTCCCATGCAGAGAAACAAAAAATGTTAACAAAAGTTATAGACCAGAATATTTTCGCCCGTCAACAAGATTACTGCATCTAGAATTTCGCATCAGGTGTCATTAATTTGTTTTTCGAAAATGAAATTCCATTTCTGACTTACGCACT
>NC_091562.1:7996977-7999477 GCF_042767895.1 Penaeus vannamei
TGTGCCTGCCATACACAAACACACACAAATATGTATATACATATACATACATACATACATACACTCATTCACTCACTCACACACACGCACTCACACACAAATACAAACACAAATACACACACACACACAAACACACACACACACACACACACACACACACACACACACACACACACACACACACACACACACACACACACACACACACACACACATATATATATATATATATATATATATATATATATGTTTATCTATTTACACACATGCATGTTGCCTTAACTGCTGAGTCTGCATGTAGGCTCTGGCTCTTTTGAGAGGAAAACATTAAACTTGACAACCTAACCCTTTTTTCTCTCTGGAACACAATGTTATTTTGAAAACATATATCTGTTTGTTTGTTTGTTTGTTTTCTTTGAAGTGATTACGTGAACCTGGAAAGGAAAGAAAACTAATTGCTGTAATTGAAACACCTGAGTTAAAAGGTTTTTTTCGCTTTGTATATTTGAAAATACATTTGTTTACCTGTAAGTCTATCTTTATTTATCACTATGTAAGTCTATCTGCCTCTTTCTAACTTTCTTTTTTTCTTGTCATTAAAGAATAACAAGTTATCTTCGTTCTTATGTTTGTACCTACTATACAATGGGAATAGAACCCGGAAGGCACAATAGCACGGCAATTGGCAGTCACCACAAAGGAAACATCTTACCTGTCAATCAGCGCAACATTTGCCTTGAAAGGTCAGAGAAATGCTAGGAAAACAGGAAAAGCCCCCCCTCCCCCCACCTTACACATCTGTATTCATGGTAATGATACCACTGAATAACTAAAAAGGTCAGTGAGTTCGCAAGAGGCATTGGCCATTGCAGGAAAGACGAGTTTTTTTTTCTGTTACTCTCTATAGTCCCCTTCCTTTCATATTTTCTTCCTCCTTTTTTTTTTTTTGGGGGGGGGGGTGACGCCAAGGGTTGAAATTCAGTAAGACCGTGGGAAATAAAAATAACGTAAAGATACTTTTTTTTTTTTTGCTTCTTCATTTGGATTTGACATGTGTGATCTCGCCATAAATAGATTCATCAACATCACCGCGGTTATGAGGAATTCGCGGAAGTCAGACGAGGAAGACAAATCATAAATAACTCATCAGCTTCCAATGGGTTTTGCAAAAATGAAATGTGAATGCAATTCCTCAATTGCAATTGCAATCACGGGTCATATGGATTGCCGAGATAGTCAGGCTAGCAACACACACTGGTGTGTTAGTTGCTTGCTTGTCCGGTCTTGCGCCGTGGCTAATATATGGGCCCATCTTATTCTCATTTCTCTCTCCCTCTCTCTCTCTCTCTCTCTTTCTCAGTCTCTCTCTCTCCAATATTTGTTATTTATTTTTACTTATTACAGACTATATGTGTTGATAGATTTTATGTTTGCTTTAACATCTTAAATCCACAAGGTATTCACCGATAATGACCTTAACTGTTGACGCCGCAGACAATTCTAAGCCTTCAATCTTTCTCCCCCCCCCCCCCTTCTATCTCTCTCTCTGCTTACGTATTCACAAAAGACATGTTATATGGATCGTTACATTATCATCGCATTCCTGTGACTAGCACGATAACATTTAGGGTCAGATGTTTGTTATTCTAGCTTCGTTGACAACATACCAATGTCTAGTCTAGAAGTTGCACAGATTTATACAAGATCACATATTGTTTCTTCAGAACGACGATTTTCTAATAAATGTATGCCTACTGAGGACAATAATCGCAATAACATTGGTAAAGATGATGATTGTTATTGTAATGATAAGAGTAATGGAGATGATAATAATAACGATGATAATGATAATTATAATAATCATTATAATGATAGTAGCAGCAGTAGTCGTAATAGCAGTAATGATTATAATAATAATGGTAATAATAATCCTAACGATGTTGATGGTGATACTGATAAAAATAACAACGATGATAATAAGGATAATGTTGACTAAAAATAATTTGTTTTACTTGTTTTACGTGTATTCCGTTCGTTTTGTTATATCCACCACAAGTTTATTCTAAACATACAATACATTTTTAATTCAGATTTATTTAAACAATACGTAAGCTTGACACTCATTTTATGAAGGAAGTATATTATGTCTTATTCAGATGATTGTGTTCTGTAAAAGTATAGTCCGGAAGCCGTCTGAGTCCGCAAAATTATTAATAT
The DNA here is from genome assembly GCF_042767895.1 of Penaeus vannamei. Taxonomy (NCBI): domain Eukaryota; kingdom Metazoa; phylum Arthropoda; class Malacostraca; order Decapoda; family Penaeidae; genus Penaeus; species Penaeus vannamei. The sequence goes on from NC_091562.1 coordinate 7,999,195, forward strand.
GCTAACTAGGACATCCTTCAGTCAGCCATCATCCGGGAATCGCCATAATTAAAACGCGCAACACCCATTCGTATAGTTTGCCTACACGTTGCCAATACATCAATACGCTAAGGAGTAATGGTTAAGATTATCACTAACATTAACATCACCATCGTTATTTTATAATGATGAGAGGCCATGGGGACTAGAGGGAGAACGGGCGATGGGCCTTGCCTTAAATTTTGATTTGAAAATTCGAAAATATTTCTCAAGATAAGTGTATAATAACCTTGAGAGATCACTT
>NC_091562.1:8031977-8037302 GCF_042767895.1 Penaeus vannamei
TTATCATTGTTATCATCAATTATAAGTAATATAGAAATAATTATAATTATTATTTTCCTACTAATCATCGTCATATCATTATCAATATCATTATTATTGTTACCATCATTATCTTTATCATTACTATTGTTATCATCATAATCATTATTTTCATTATTATCATCAGTTACAACTGATGCCATCTTTAAAATCCCTACCGTACTGTCAATTCTCATCATTATTGGTATTATTTTTATTATTATCATCATCATTATCATTATCATCACTATCGTTATTAAGATTATTGTTGTTATTATCATTATTATAATTGTTATTATCATTGCTGCCATAATCAGCATTATCATCATCAATATCTATATTATTAACATCAGTTTTATTATCGTTATTCATATCAACATTATTGTTAACATATTTTTCCTATCATTATTATCAATAATTACAATAACAAGATTGTTATTATCATCAATATTATTATAATTATTGTCATTTATCATTATGATTGTTATCATCATCAATATTATAATCTATGTCATATTTATTACTATCATCAACATTTTTATTTTATCATTATTATTACACTTTATTGTTGCTGTTGTTGTTATTATTATTATCATTATTATCATTATTATTATCATTATGATTATTATTATTGTTATTATTATTATTATTATCATTATTATTATTATTATTATTATTATTATTATTATTATTATTATTATTATTATTATTATTATTATTATTATCATTATTATTTTTTTTATCATTATTATTATTATTATTATTATTATTATTATTATTATTATTATTATTATTATTATTATTATTATTATTATTATTATTATGATTATTATTATTATCATTACTATCGTTGCTACCAGTACTACTACTTTTTCTATTTCATTATCATTGTTACTGTTATTGTTATCATTATTTTTACCATTGTTGCTGTTGATATTCTCCCTATTATCATTATCGTTATTATTATCATCAGCATTATTATTACTATTATCATTCTAAGTATATCTATCATTTTTATCATTATCATCATCATAATCATTTATTATTGTTCTTATTAATATTGCCCTTTTTATTATCGTATTTATTAATATTGGTATCATTATCATTTTCATTATCACTTTTATCATTGTCATTATCATTAGAAGTTTCTTTGTCATTATATTTACCATAATTGTTATTATCATCATTATTATTGTTATGATCATTATTAATACTAGCATTATTATCATCAATATTGTTGTTGTTATTATTGTCATCATTATTATTATCAACATCATAATTATCATTATCTTTTGTCAGTATTAGTGTTATTATCATTACAGTTTTTATCTTCACAATTACCATTTTGATTATTATCATTATTTCTATTCCAATGGTTATCATCACCAGTTATTCTTCCTGTCGTTATCATTTGTAGTAGTACTAATAATAGTCGTAATGGTAGTATAATCATAATCATTGCTATTATTATGGCATCTTTATCATTGAAAGAAGGAGTAAAAGCTGTATTATCTTTTATATCCTAATCATCATTACCATCAATAATATTGTTATCAGCAGTAGTATCATTATCTCTTGTCAACATTGATGATAGTGATGTTGATAGCGACGTTGTCGTTCTGGTCGTCATTCCCTTATGGCTAATATGACTACCAGTGATTATCATGCCTTTTTTCGTTCCTAAGATTATTTTGGTTCATCAAAATTTTCATTTCCATTGTGTCACTATAATCATAAATGTAATTGATATTACTATTAATATCGTGTTTCTTTATCGCTGATTACATTATTATCACAATGGTTATCATAAAATTAACTGTTATTACTATTTATACTGTTCAGGATTATGTTATTATTGCATTAGTTATTTTGAACATAATTTCACTGTTTTCATCATTGGTAGTCTGATGATCATGGTGTGACTATTTACTGTGAATATCATGCTTATCCTCAGGAATATTGTCAATGTTACTTTTTTCTTGTGCATTATGTAGCTGTTTTATCCTATCGTTGAACATCTTCATCCTCCGCAAGCGCTTTCTTTATTTATTTCTCAAAGCCTTCCTCATTTTTTTGTTTTGATATATCTTCTTGACTTAACATTTTCACTTTCTTCAATGTTTTATTTCATCATCGTGTCTTCTTTTCCTATCTACTTCGCTTGTTTACCGAATACGTTTATAGTTTCGTATTTATTTCAACAAGTGAAATGAACACGAAGGCGCCAGCGCATTCGAGGGCGAGAGTGCACAGGCAAGCCAAGAGGGAGAGCAGGCAAGATTCATGATTTATTTATAATGGAACCAACACAGAAGATGATTGTGTGCGAATGAAATGAAGGAAAGCCAGAAAGGAAAGAAATAAGGAAAAAGAATGGAGTTTCAGAGACAGAGAGTCAAAATAAAGAATAAAGAAAAACAAACATAGAGAGAGAAATCTAAGGAGATAAAAAGTTGATATGATACAGAGTCTAATGACTCCACTTGTTGCCGAAGCCCCGGGGAGAATTTGGGGTCTCGGGACCTTCCCATAAATATCTATCACGAACGCCCGTCCATAAATCCATCGGAACACGAAACCCTTTCACCTTGAGATGCCTTCCTCATTCGAGGGCGACGAATGTGCAGATTGTCACCCTTGACAGCGCTCCATGAGGGCGAGGGTAGGGATTGAAAGGGGAGGGGAGGGGGGGGGTCAAGGATGACCGTATCTGTCTGCCTTTTGTGCTCTTTGCGTCGCTGGCCATCGGACGCATCGACATCTGAGAGTCAGCCTAGTTGTTAAACATCAACACAAACAGACACGCACAGGCGAAATAATCTCAGAAGGAAAATACAAATTAAAGATAGAATAGGGAGCGAACTGCATAAAGGTAGACCGATACCACGAACAACGATTTCTGTTGAAATGGCGGCCGGCGCGAGCGAATCAAAACCAACCTAAATTGCGTTTCGGAATCCAGCGTCTTAGTCACAGCATAAAAAGGTTGATGCGAAACTTCCAAGGGCTAATCGATTCGGCCAGCCCATATAATAGAAATTAGAGACAGCAGAATAAAAAAGGCACGAAAAAGACCACTGGCAATCAAAAGGACTCCTATTTATGATCTCCATAAAGATATTTCACGGCCGGGGAATCGATGTCGTGTAAACGTTCGAGGCTTTCTTGTTGTTGAAGATGGTTTATGGTTCTGAGTTCTCTTCAGGCGCGCTGGCGTGCGTCGTGTCGAGGCGCGAAGAAGCAGGAGGTTAGTCACCCCCGAACCCCCTGTGCGCCGCCGGGGTCAGAGAAAGGAGAAAGAATCAGGTCGTTTTTTAAAGAAAGAACCTCATGGCGCTTGTCTAGAGTCAGGGTGATTGTTGTCAGCGAACACTCCTCGTTAACTGTTAAATTTAGTCATTGCCTTTTTTTTTTTTGGGGGGGGGGGGGTCTTCACCTCCTCTGACTTCCAAGGTATAAATTTACCTTTTATTTTCTACGTTTCATGCTTGTGCATGAAATTGTCATGAGTTCCCAACAGCTGATATCTATCGTCTGTTTATATAGGATATCATACTGTTAAATTGATAATGAATATACAATAATGAATATCAGATAATGCATGATATATAATGCAGCATTCATAACAGAGGACTTGACTTACTCTTTAACGCATTCGCTCTTCCATAGGGACGCATTTTCTCTGCACTCTATTCGTATATTTTTCACACCAAGATTTAATTGTGAAATATCATTCTCTGCATGCATCTGCCTTCCTTACCCATCCAGATTTAGCCGTGAGGAAAACGGTGAACATTTCACAACAATCTAACTTCCTAGTCCCAACTATCACTGGATCCTTATTCCTAGACATGCTCGAACTTGTCCATCACTACCCTCCTCACAAACAGCTGGCGCCAGCTTTGCTTGCCTCCCACTTTCAGGATATTTCTCTTATTACCACCACTCGTGCATCTTTTCTTTCACTTCCAATATCATAATCTCACATTTACCACTCCATGCCATCTTTTATATTCTATAACCAGTCTACACATTTGCTATCTCAATTCAATTCCACATTTCATTATCTAAATAAACCAATCCCCAATCCCGATTCGTGATCCTTACCTGCCGGGCTGAAATCAATAACGTCCCCCTACACGCGAAGAGGGCCAAGGAATTTGCCTGCTAATCTCCTCTCCATTGCCGCTGAAATGTATTCAAGCTGCCCGACAACCCCGTTGGTGGGCGGGAGTCAAACGAAAAAATGCCAAACCAAAATCAGATTTCTATTCATCTCTAAAATAAACTTTTATTCCATTGGATATCTATCTATCTATCTATCTATCTATCTATCTATATCTATCTATCTATCTATATATATATATATATATATATATATATATATATATATATATATATATATATATATATATATATATATATATATATATATATATATATATATATATATATATATATATATATATACATACATACATACATATATATATATATACATATATATATATATATATATATATATATATATATATATATATATATGTATATATATATATATATATATATATATATATATATATATATATATATATATATATATATATATATATATATATATATATATGTATAAGTATATATATATATATATATATATATATGTATATATATATATATATATACATATATATTTATATATATTTATATATATATATATATATATATATATATATATATGTATATATATATATATATATATATATATATATATATATATATATGTATATATATATATGTGTGTATGTATGTATATGTACATGTATATGTATATATATATATATATATATATATATATATATATATATATATATATATATATATATACATATATATTTATATGTATATAAATATATATGAATAAATAAATATATATATATATATATATATATATATATATATATATATATGTATGTATGTATATGTATATATATACATACATATATATATATATATATATATATATATATATATATATATATATATATATATATATATATATATATACACATATACATACATACATATATACATACATACTTACGTACACACACACACACACATATATTCATATATATATATATATATATATATATATATATATATATATATATATATATATATATGTATATATATATATATATATATATATATATATATATATATATTTATATATATATATACATACATACATATATATGCATACATACTTACGTACACACACACACACACACATATTTATATATATAT